>NW_005054532.1:717314-719918 GCF_000277835.1 Geospiza fortis | reverse complement strand
CGGCAGCCTCGTTAATTCCGTCCCCGTGGATGGCGAGGAACAAATTCCCCTCCGTGCTCGGTGTGTGGGTGCCAGCCGGGCTCTGTGTGCGGGCGGCCCCATTGCCTGCTCCGGTGTGGTGACACCACCGGGGCTGGCCCTGGGCACGGACAGATGGCCCCTGCTGCTGTCCAGCTGCTCACACTCATCCCTGCATGGTTCTGCTCACACTCATCCCTGTATGAGCAACTGGGGACATGTCCTGCCCTGCTGGGAACATGCCCTGCCCTGCTGGGGACAGGTCCTGCCCTGCTGGGACATGACTTGACCTACTGGGGACATGTCCTGCCCTGCTGGGAACATGCCCTGCCCTGCTGGGGACAGGTTCTGCCCTGCTGGGACATGACTTGACCTACTGGGACATGACTTGACCTACTGGGGACGTGTCCTGCCCTGCTGGGACATGATCTGACCCATTGGGGACACATCCTGACACACCAGGGACAGGTTCTGCCCTGCTGGGGACATGTCCTGCCCTGCTGGGACATGACCTGACCCACTGGGAACACAGCCTGACCCCCTGGGGACATGTTCTAACACACTAGGGACATATCCTGACACAGCAGGGACACGTCCTGACACAGCAGGGACAGGTTCTGCCCTGCTGGGGACCTGTCCTGTCCCACTGGAGACATTCTGACCCATTGGGAATATGTCCTGATGCACTGGAGACCTGTCCCAACCCACTGGGGACATGTCCTACCCCATTGGAACACATCCTGCTCTGCTGGGGACACATCCTGACCCACTGGAGATTTGTTCTGTCCTACTGGAAACTTGTCCAGCCCAGCTGGGAATGAGTCCTACCCTGTGGGGACATGTCCTGCCTTACCGGGGACAAATTCTACTGCTCTGGGGACACATTCTGCCCTTCTGGGGTCATGTCCTGCCCTTCTGGCAACATGTCATGACCCATGGGAGACACATCTTGACCCACTGGGGACATATTCTGCCTTGCTGGGGACATCTCATGACCCACTGGTGACACACCCTGTCCTGCTGGGGACACATCCTGCCCTGCTGGGGACACATTCTGACCCATGGGGGCATGTCATGGCCCAGTGGTGAGAAGTTCTCCCCCTCTGGGGTGACATCCTGTCCAACTGGAGACCTGTCCTGCCCTGCTGGGGATGAGTCCTGCTCCACTGGGGACATGTCCTGGCACCCTGGGGAACGTGCTGCCACCCTGGGCTCATTCCCTTTCCTACTGTGGCAGTGTCCAGCCCAGCCTGGGGGGATGTCCTGCCCCACTGGGGCTGTGTCCTGTCCCCCAGGCTGGCCCAGTGTCCCCAGTGAGGGACAGAGGGGCACACAAGCCCTGTGCCCATGCAGTGCCAGCTGGCTCAGCCTTGGCACAGCTGTGGGCACTGCTTGGCAGTGCTGCTGCCTGCTGGGAGCAGGGACAGGTGGCATGGAGAGGAATAAGCACAGCCCTGGAAGAACCATGGCATGGCCCTGGAATAACCGTGGCACAATTCCAGCACAGCCATGGCACAGGTCTGACACAGGGTGGGGCACATTCCTGGAATAACCATGGCACAGTTCCAACACAGACATGGCACAGGTCTGATACAGTGGTGGCACATTCCTGGAATAACCGTGGCACAGTTACAGCACAGACATGGCGCAGGTCTGGCACAGAGGGGACACAGGTCCGACACAGGGGTGGCACATTCCTGGAATAACTGTGGCACAGTTCCAGCACAGCCATGGCACAGGTCTGGCACAGGGGGGGCACATTCCTGAAATAACCGTGGCACAGCCATGGCACATCTCTGGCACTCTGACCAGCACGGCAAAGCCCCTGCACCGGGATCCTGCCCATCCTCTGCTCCTCTTCTCAAAGCAATCCAGAACCCAGGGCTCACCCACAGCCTGGGTGGTGCCAGGGAGCTGCCAGGGCAGGCCCTTGTCCCCGTGCCCAGGGACAGCCTTGTCCCTCTGCACATCCCAGCTGTGCACAGCCCACCCTGCAGGACACGGTCACCAGGGCCACCGGGGAGGGACAAATGCCCGGAGTGGTGGCTGCGGGAAGGGCAGCAGCGCCCGGAGCCCGTGCCCACCACGGGGTGGCAAAGGAGCTCTGCCGAAGGCCGGAGCAGGGGCCGCGCTGGATGCTCCGCGATCCCAGCGAGAGCCGCCTGCAGGGATTGTGTTTAAAGCGGCGGCTGATTGGGGTAATCATGGGAGCAGGGAGTGCATTAGCTGGGAAGGTTTATAAAGGGAAATTAAAATAAAATTGGATGTGACAGAAAAGTACATGGAAAATTAGGATAAGAATATGAATATTTATGGCTGCGGGAGCACGCCTGGGGAAAGTGCTCCTTTGCTCCAGGCCACCCTCCCTGTCCCTGCCGTGGGGCTGGGGCAGGTCCTGGGGGTGGCACCTGGCTGTGGGGTTGGGGACAGCCCTGGGGGACACTCTGTGCTCAGCCCTTGGTCGCTTTGGTCACTGTGGTCGCCACTGGCTTGCCATCGCAGGGACTGAGGGGTGGCAGAGGCTGTGACACCCCACTTGCACTGCCACATCACCCGGGGGTGTCAGCAGGGCTGGCGGGTGCCAGC
>NW_005054532.1:716312-717234 GCF_000277835.1 Geospiza fortis | reverse complement strand
CAGCCAGCCTGCCCCGCCGGACCCGGGGGCCGCCATCCCCCTGTCCCCTCCCGCTGTCACACTTAGAAGCCATTAAAATAATTGAACGCTTTAAATATTCAGCGCTCGGCTTAAATATTCATCAGCGAAGTTCTTGTGATTGCTGAGCCGCATCAGCACGGGCTGGGAGATGGCTCCTCTCAGCAGAGCCCCCCGGGCCCCCCTGGCACAGCCCTGTGCCCCCCCGGCTCACGTGGGCACGCGTGGGCACGCACACGTGTGTCACACATGGATGTGTCACACACGGGTGTGTCACACACGGATGGGTCACACACAGGTGTGTCACACACGGATGGGTCACACACGGATGGGTCACACACGGATGGGTCATGGATTTGACATGGATGTGTCACACAGGGATGTGTCACACACAGATGTGTCACACACGGATGGGTCACACACGGAGGTGTCCCTGGAGCCCCCAGGGCAGTGGGGCTGGGCTTGGGGACACTGCAGGAGCACCTCTGGGGCTGGCTGTGCCCCACACTGAGCTGGGCTGCCCTGGTGAGCCTGGGGAGGATCTCAGTGCCCTGGGCATGGGAGGGGCGTTTGCAGATCCGCCCAGCTGGGCCCATCCCAGGTGCCCATGGCATAACCCCACCCCTGAGGCTGCTGGGGGTGCTCTCCCAATGCTCAGCAGGTGTGGCACCACCAGCTGTGTGCCAGGGGGATGGCAGGGGCATGGAATCCCAGCATGGTTTGGGTGGGACAGGTCCTTAAAGCCCATCCCATCCCATCCCATCCCATCCCATCCCATCCCATCCCATCCCATCCCATCCCATCCCATCCCATCCCATGGCAGGGACACCTCCCACTGTCCCAGGTGCTCCCAGCCCCAGTGTCCAGCCTGGCCTTGGGCACTGCCAGGGATCCAGGGGCAGGC
>NW_005054532.1:708942-716302 GCF_000277835.1 Geospiza fortis | reverse complement strand
TGGGAGCCATTCCCTGTGTCCTGTCCCTCCATCCCTTGTCCCCAGTCCCTCCCCAGCTCTCCTGGAGCCCCTGCAGGCCCTGGAGGGGCTCTGAGCTCTCCCTGGAGCCTTCTCCTCTCCAGGTGAGCACCCCCAGCTCTCCCAGCCTGGCTCCAGGGCAGAGGAGCTCCAGCTCTGGAACATCCCTGTGGCCTCCTCTGGGCTCACCAGCAGCTCCACGCCTTTCCTGGAGGCAGCTCTGCAGGTGGGCTCTCCTGAGGGCAGAGCAGGGGGTGGGAATCCCTTCCCTTGACCCCCTGCTCCTGTTTGGGGGCAGCCCAGGACGAGCCCAGTTTCAGCCATGCCCCCCTGCCCTCGGCTGCTCACCCATGGCCGAGGGTTTTGCCCCTCCACTGCCACCCAGAACTGGGGGGTGGGGAGGGGAGCACCAGTGGGGCACCCCTTGCAGAGCTGGGGGTCCAAGTGGGGCCCCGAGGGCACAGAGAGCTCTGCTCCACTCTGAGAGTCTCGATCTCCTCATCTCCTGCTGGGTTTGACAGCACCTGGAGCAATCTTCCATGAGAGACAGAGGATGTGAGCTCCACACCTCTGAGAGAAGAGCAGGGGGAGGAGAACCAGAGCTGACATCACCCATGGCTGGGAGCGAGGGGTGCCTTGGAAACAACTTGCCAGGGGCAGCGAAACCTCTGGCAGAGGAAGGAAACCAGAGCCAGCACCTGCTTGAGGAGGATTTTCCTACTCCTTCACCAAGGAGGGAGCCTGCATGGAGCTCACACACCCCCAGCAAGGAGCCCCCTGCCCACGGGGAGCGTGGTGAGATGCGGGATTCACATTCCCTGAACCTGCGAGAAGCAGGGAAAAGGATGATCCAAATCATTCTTATCTCATTTGCTGGGCCTGTGTTGTGCCACTGTAGAGTGCAATATGGAGATTTTTACCCACAGTGATGGTGTTTTGTTTCTTTGGCCTGTCAGGGTCAGGGGTGTGTGTGCTGGGACTGTGGGGTGACAATCACGAGATTCTGTGCAGTTGAGTGCTTGGCAGATTCAGTTGAGATATAGAATAGTATAGTTAGATATAATAATTTAATAATAATAAATAATAAGATAATAATATAACAATTACCGGGTGGGCAGACATTGGGAGTTGCTGCAGCCCCCCGAGACCTTGCTGCTTGCTTGAGAGCGGCCAAACACCTCCTAAACTTGACAACCTTTAACCTCATGTCCCCCGGTGCTCTTATCTGTGGCTGCAGCTCTCTCCACACAGAGCAGCAGGCACAACTTTCCCAGGCATTTTCCTGGGGAAGGCTGTGAGAAGATCAGAGAAAAGAATGATAAACAATTCTTATCTTCACTTGCTGCACCTGTTGTTGTGAACATGTGGAAGGTGTTATGGAGATTTGTTTACCAATGGATGATTTCTTAATTGGCCACTGGTGATGGTGTTTGGATTTTAATTGACCAATCAGGTCTGACTGTATCGGACTCTCTGCAAGGGCAATGGGTTTTTCTTAATAATATAGTATAGTATAGTATAGAAAAATATATTGTGATAAAGTAATTAATTAACCTTCTGATAAGATGGAGTCCTCTTCATCATTCCTCCTGGATGTTGGGCAAAACCATTTCCTATAGTGAGGAGCAGGAGCTGGTGTTCAGCACCTCCAGGACGTGGGGACCAACCCCACCAGCTGCAGCCTCACTCAGGGAGGCCCTGCAGAGCCCAGAACCTCGTGGGGTGAATCCTGCAGTGCCAGCCCTCACTCTGGGGGTTGTTGGTTGGTAAAATCTTCCTTCCTCTGTGCCAGGGCTGGTTTTCCCTGTGGCAGAGTGGGCAGGGTGGATGTTCCACGTGGGCACTGGTGCCTGGCACATCCCGGGGGCACTGGCATGGGCAGGAGGGGTTTGGGGTGGGGGTCCCAGCCCCTGGATCTGCCCCCTGCTCGTGGCACAGCCCAGAGGAGCCGAGCAGGGCTGGCTGTGGCCCTGCATGGCTGCTGAGCACTGGGAAGGAGCCGCTGGTTTATCTGATATGATTTAATCAGCCCTATAATTAGATTAATTTGTTGATTTGATAGCAACCCATTTCTCGCTGTTAGATTTGTTTATGTGTGTTTTATGCTCCAGTTTGGCAATAAAATAGGAACTGAGGAGGTGGGAAAAATCCCTCAGAATGCCCGTGCTCTGACCCTATGGATGGATGTGGGCATCCAGGGATCCCTGTGTGGGGTGGGGATGGGATGGGCAGCCTGGCACGGGCTGGGTACCCAGGATGGCCCCAGTCCCACTCCAGCCACATCCCCACATCCTAATGCCAGAAAGGAGAAATCACCCCAAAGTGGTTCATGGGGCAGCACAGCAGTTGTGGAGTGCTGCAAACCAGGCAAGGCAGGGGGCAGAGAGAGCTTTGGAAAGGCTTTGCCCCCTGCTCTGGGCTCAGCTTGGCACGGCAGGGCACAGCCTGGCACGGCAGAGCCTGGCACAGCATGGCCTGGCAGGCAGCAGCTGCTGCTGATGGATGGGAATGGACACGGAGCTCATGGCGCCTTCAGGAACAGCCCGTGCCAGCCCTGCCTGTCCCCTGCCTGTCCCCTGCCCTGCCCCCAGAGCCAGGAGCAGCACCAGGGCACCCACAGGCACAGCATCATTCCCGGTCTCATCCCCTCCTGCTGGCAGGACGGGAGGTGTCACCTCCTGCCACGGAGGCTGCTGGCATTGCCAGGTGCTGGGGACAGCCGTGTCACCTCCTGCCCCCGCCTCGGGGCTGCCTCCCCAGCAGGTGATGCCTTGAGCAGCGTGCCATCCCCCATGCCAGGCTGGCAGCCGGGCTGAGTAATGCCAATTAAAGCTGGGATCGGGGAGGAGGGAGGGCTGGGGCAGCAGCGAGCGCCGGGGTTTGCGGAGCCGCCGGAGCCAGGAGCGCTTTGATGGGCAGCGCCTTTGATCAGAGATCTGAATGCAGCCCTCACGTTTCCCCGTGTGAGCCCGCTGCCTAATTACCACATGGCAGGGCCGCTCCGAGCCCTCGGCACGTTGCTGGAATAGATTTCCCCGGTCCAGCCTGGAGAAGGACATCGATCCTGCCCACAGCCGCAGGCTCATGCTAAACATTGCATCCTATCGATTTTTTCCTCCCCCCTTTTCCCCCTTTTTTTTCCTTTTTCTTTTTTTTTTTTTATAAGAATTTTCTTTATTTTCATTAAATCATTAATCAGGGAGAAATCTACATTTTTATCATTTCTATGGCTGGAGAGGAAGAGAGGAAAGTTATATTGCCATAGAAACCGTTCCCTACCATTCTCAGCCTCCGAGCAGTCCCTCTTGTGCTGTCTCTTGTCAAAAGGCGTAATTGTTGCTCCTGATCTTCACTGCTCAATTAGCAGTGATGTCTCCCTTCAAGTTAATTGCTGGAGATGGGAGGAAGTAGGACAAATGTAACCTTTTAGATGAAAAGATCTCTCCCCCCTCCCCGCTCCTTCCCCGCCTTTCCTCGCTGGCAGCGCTCAGGGCCCCTCTGCACTGAGCCGTGCTGGGGGAGCCCCCCCGGCCTGGGCAGGTTCCACCCATCCCTGCTCCCTTCTGGAGAGCCCTCCCCAGCTCCCTCATCCCGCTATCCATGGCAGGACCCCTCTGTGCCCTCCCTGTGCCTCTGCCGGGTGCTCAGCCCCAGTTCAGCCTCTCCCCTGTCACCCCCACGCCATCAGTGTCACCTCCTGAGCTGGGACAGCCTCCCTGGCTTCTCCAGGGCTGCCATGGGTTTCTCCAGGCCTGGTGCAGCTCCCATGGCACCGTCCCACGCTGCAGCAGTGTAGGAGCATCAGGGGGTAGGACAGTGGGGATGGATGGAGACGAGAGATCTCTGAACCAGGTCAGGAATTTGGGGTTCATTGCAAAGGGCCTGGGTGCAGGGCCCTGCTGGGAGCTGCCAGCCACAGCTCAGAGCAGGCTGAGAGAAGAGAGGGGGAGAGAGGATGAGAGGGTGAGAGACCAAAAGCATAAGAGAGCAAAAGGGGTAAGAGCATAGAAAAGAAAAAGCTAAGAGAGCCAGGTTCCCATTCCAATACAATAAATCTTCTTCTGTGTTGAATGTTCTCATTCTCACTAAGCAATCTAGTACAAGATACAAATCCTACAGCATTTCCATACAGCCTATAAGAATCATTACATTACCATCCTGTGTTACATTTTAAACCCTAAAAACTCCTCTTTGGACCCCTTCTGCCAAGCTGTAGGGTCTGCTCTGACCCTTGGGTCTGTCTGCAAGCAGAGGGTGTTGTTCCATCAAAAGGGGATTACCCTCAGCTGGCCACACCATTGTTTTCCAGTTGTTCAGTAACTGAGGGATCTCAAAGCTTGCTTTCATTTCAATCTCACTTACAGTTTTTATATTCTCAAAATCTTTTGCCAGGCAGTCATATTTATAAGGCTTTCCTGTTTCATCCTCCCCAACACAGCAGAGTTTGTCCCTGGGGTCCAGGGGCGGGGGGACCCCTGCACACAGCCAGGACTAAAACTGGGCTGAGGGTGAAGGGTGGGGTGGAAAAACAAGCGGGAGGGTTTGATCCTGCCCACACAAACCTGTCTGATGGGAGCAGGGACCGAAGCCAGCAGGGGGAGGGCTCAGTGCTGCCTGGACAGAGGGTTTGTCACCCTCAGGGATGGCAGACGAGCCAGACAATCCATTAAGGAGAGGAGAAGTGTGGCAGCTGCCTGGAGCTTGGCAGGCTGAAGAGGAGCCCTCAGACACCGACTGGAGTGTCTGCAAGACACAAATCACCCAGGCCAGGCACGGTGAGCGGGGCACAGACCCGGTGGCACTGCCAAGTGTGTGGGCTGGCAGTGCTGGCATGGGGACAGGCAGGGACAGGGGTGGGGACAAGACAGGCTGGTCAAACCTGGGCCACAGGACCCCCTCCTTGTGCCAGGTCAGGAAACCAATGAGCCCTTGAAGCTCAGGATGGAGGGGAGGGCAATGTGGATGCCCAGAGGATGGGGGGTGTGGGGGCACCCCGAGGGCTGTGTGGCAGCCAGAGCTGGGCACAAGGGAAGGAGGGGTCACCGCCCATGGGTGACTCTGGGGCACCCTGGAACACACCAAGAAGGTCCAGGGCAGGTCCAGACTGACATGAGGAGAGCTGATGCTGTCTCCTGGCAGCCATGGAACCAGGGAATCGTGCAATAGTTTGGGATGAGAGACCTCAAAGCCCATCCAGTGCCACCCCTGCCAGGACAGGGGCAATTCCCCCATCCCAGGGTGCTCCAGCCTGGCCTTGGGCACTGCCAGGGATCCAGGGGCAGCCACAGCTGCTCTGGGCACCTGTGCCAGGGCCTCAGCACCCTCTGGGTATGGAAGGTGTCACCAATGTCCTCAGACACCTCAACACCTCCCCTGCAAGGACCCTGCTGCTCCCAACAGAGCAGGAGCAGGGAGAGCCCTCACATCCCGCCCTGCCCTGCCTGAGCTGCGTCCCAGGAGGTCTCAGCTCCTGGGGACCACGGCTGCAGGGCCAGGGCTGAGGGGTCTGGGTGGATGGGCCCTCTCAGCCGAGCCTTTTTCCTCTGCTGGAAACACCCCAGGGATGCTCTGAGGAGCAGCCCACCTCACTCCCAGGAGCTCTGGAGGTGAACTGGGGCAGACCCACCTCCTGCAGCAGGCCCAGGGCACAGGAGGCTGAGCCAGACCTGCTCAGCCAGACCAGCCCTTGTTAAAGCCCAGCCTCGCTGCTGCTCAGTGAATCTCTGTGAGAGGAGCCTGCTGAGGGGCCAGGAGGGCATGGGCAGCCCTGCTCTGCCCTTGGGGCTCCCCCAGCCCCAGGCTGGTTACTGCTGGGATAGATTGATCAGGGAATGATGGAATATCCTGAGCTGGAAGGATCATCCAGCCCAGCCCCTGTCCCTGCCCAGAGCCCCCAGCAATCCCCCCTGTGCATCCCTGAGAGCGTTATTCAAACGCTCCTGCAGCTCTGGCAGCCTCGGGGCCGTGCCCATTCCCTGGGCAGTGCCAGCACCCTCTGGGGGAGAACATTTCCTTGATGTCCATGCCAACAGCCCTGGCCCAGCCCCAGCCGTTCCCAGGGGCTGTCCCTGTCCCTGAGCTGCAGTTGTGGTTGGGATGGAGCTGTGAGAGTGGCAGATTGGAAGCAGGGGGAGCTCTCACCTTGAGGCGCTGGCGAGGGCCGTGGGCAGCCCTGCTCACAGCCTGAGCTGGGCAGGAGCTGCTCTCCAGCCCTCGGGGCAATGGCCCCAGAGCTGTGGCCTTGGCTGATTGTCCCCTTTGCCCAGTCTGACAGTAATTCCTCATTTCCTTGCACAGAGAGAACTGGGGGAGCCAATCTCCCAAATGCATCCATGTGTGTGGTGGTGTTCACAGGGGTCCGAGGATGAGAGAAGAGATGAGGATCTGACTCCATGTTTCAGAAGGCTTGATTTATTATTTTATGATATATATTACATTAAAACTATACTAAAAGAATAGAAGAAAGGATTTCATCAGAAGGCTAGCTAAGAATAGAATAGAATCGAAGGAATGATAACAAAATGTTGTGTCTTGGCCAGAGAGTCCGAGCCAGCTGACTGTGATTGGCCATTAATTAGAAACAACTACATGAGACCAATCACAGATGCACCTGTTGCATTCCACAGCAGCAGATAACCATTGGTTACATTTTGTTCCTGAGGCCTCTCAGCTTCTCAGGAGGAAAAATCCCAAGGAAAGGATTTTTCATAAAAGATGTCTGTGACAGACCCGAGTCGCTCTCCTGGCTGCTGTCACTCCCTGCATTGCTGAGCAGATCCACCCTCAGCCCCTGCTCCGGGACCATCCCCACCTGCCCAAGGCACAGCCACCCTCTCTGGGCTTGGGCACTGCTGTCCTGAGCAAACCCTGCTCCAGGGCCGCCTGTCCTGGCTCCTGCTGGTCCCAGACCCGCCCCAGCACCCTGCACCAGCCCCCGAACGCTGCCCTGGCCACGGCTGCACCTCCTGTAACGCTTGGGATGCTCCTCCTGCAATGCTTGGGAAGGCCTTTGAACCAGGACAAAACCACCTGGTGAGGCTGAACAGCGACATTTCGGGGCTGAGCACATGGAGGAATCACTCGAGGACGTTTCCCTGCCTCCGGAAGGTGCCGAGGAGCAGTGAGGAGCGATCGGCGCCGGGGCTGCGCTCCCGCTTCCCTTCCTCGGGCTGCAAACAAGCCCTTAACATTTCAGCGAGAGGCTCTGCCTGCGGAGACACGCGGGGTGCCGAGAGCTTCTCCAGAGCCCCCGGAGGCCGCCGCTGTCCCCGGGAAGGTGGCAGGAGGGGTGAGAGCCCCCGGGGGCTCCGGGCAGCTCCGTGTCCCCGGCGGAGGGGGGGCA
>NW_005054532.1:708526-708808 GCF_000277835.1 Geospiza fortis | reverse complement strand
TGGCAGGAAAACAGCTCCCTCCAATGCTCTCTCCTCCCTTGCCATTTTCCGTGAAGGACAATTCCTTTGGAGCTCTCTGCAGTGTTAAAGCTGATGAGCTGGAGCTTTGGGATCACTCCTGCCACCCCCTCCCATCCAGGTGATGCTGTGCTGGACCAGGACATCCCTGGCAGCAGCTGAGGCCCAGGATCTGCCTGCCCCATGCCATTGTCCCCTCACAGCCTTGCCATGGGCTGTGCCCGAGCTCCTGAGGACGCTGAGACTCGTGGTGGCACCAGCAGC
>NW_005054532.1:706581-708302 GCF_000277835.1 Geospiza fortis | reverse complement strand
TCCTCTCCTCTCCTCTCCTCTCCCAGCTGCTCCCCAGGGCTGTGCCAGGTTTTTCTCCCTGGCTGAGGGGGTCCTGCTGCAGGGATGCTCTGTGGGGACTGACAGAGCCAGTCCTCAGGGCTCTGACCACAAGGGATGTCTCCTCCACCTCTCAGCCGGGTTTGGGAGCCCTCCTGGGCCAGAATGAGCCAAGGGGCTGAGGAGAGGCATTGCAGGGGGAAAGCAGGCTGGGAAAGGAGCTGGAGCTGTTCCAGAGGTGTCCCAGGGGGTGCAATGCTGAAGGGCTCCCACCACTGGGTCTCTCACACTGTCCCACACCCTGGGCCCCTCCTCATGCCCAGCTTGATGTGGCAGTGAGTGCTGGAGCATCCCCACATGGCATTCTGAGACTGGAGAGGGGCTGGGCAGAGGAACCCTTTGCTGAGTCCAGTTCCAACCATTCCCAGTGCGGGGATAACCCTTGGGACACCCCAAAGTGGGGGATCCCTGTGAGGGCTCCTCCTGCTCAGCCCTGCTCCCCTGCAGGTCCCAGCTGTGTGCAGAGCCCAGGGCTGCTCTGGGGGCTCAGGAGGGCTCCTGTATCCCAGGGAAATCCCTTCCCTCCATCCCAGCAGCACGGGGATGGTGTTGGGGTGGGAGAATGGTGGGAGACCCCCGGCTTTACCACCCACCTCCAAAGGCTGAGGGAGAGGGGCCCAGGCAGGGAGGGGAGACTGCCCGGCCCGGGAGGGGCATCCCGAGGCAGGCAGAGCCCCAGGGCTGGGGAGAGGCCCGGGAGGGGCATCCCGAGACAGGCAGAGCCCCAGGGCTGGGGAGAGGCCTGGGAGGGGCATCCCGAGGCAGGCAGAGCCCCAGGGCTGGGGAGAGAGGAGGGGCATCCCGAGGCAGCGCGCGCCCCGGGGCTGGCCGGCCCCGCTGCCACCCGGCTGAGTGACAGCTCCCAGCCCCCCAGCCCACCTCCCCCCTTGTCAATCCACTGGGGTTTTATTTATCCTGACAATAGCAATTGTCTGCACGGGCCCTTCCCCCTCTCCAGCACCTACCCCAACAAAGGAAATCATCCTGATATGAAAGGGAAAATTAAATTACCCCAATAAAGACTTAGTGCTGCTTTAATGACATCACCAGACTCAGGCGCTAATTAGCTGAGTACAAAGGAAAGCTAAATGTGAAAACGTGAATTTCTGTTCCCTTTTCTCCTGTCGTGCAGTCTCGGGAGTGGGAGTCTTGGCAGGCATGGCAGGGGGAGCTGCTCCCGCCCGGCCGGGCGGCTGCTGGTGTGTGCCAGGCTCTGGGCACTGCCCCTGCCGAGGGGAAGAGCTCCGGGAGCTTTTGGGAGAGCAGCTGGGCCCGTCTGGATCCAGCCAGGGCTGCCCGGGCTGCGGTGCCTGGATCCTGCTCGCTGCCATCCGTGCTTGAATCGCCGAGTTTAGGTGCCTGCACACCTCGCAAAAGCTCACACACAGCTCACACCGTGCCCAGCCCCGTGCCCGAGGTCCCTGTCCTTGCTCTGGGCCAGCATTGGCTGTGGGGGCATGTCCCCAGTCCGTCTTTGGGACCCTGGCACTGTCACAGTGCCAGCGCCTCACCCGGTGTCACCCGGCCCCTCCCGGCAGCTCACCCATTTCTGGTTGCTGCTCCCAGCTCTGGCTGCATCCCGTGCTGTGTCCCCGCCGTGTCCCCACCGTGGCTGCAGCCCCCGGCCCGCGGGGCGGCCCTCA
>NW_005054532.1:704810-706072 GCF_000277835.1 Geospiza fortis | reverse complement strand
CACCGGCCCGTGGGTGGCCCTGAGCCCGGGATCCTGCTGGGCACACCCTGCCCTGAGCCCGGGAACCTGCCGGACACACCCTGCCCTGAGCCCGGGATCCTGCCGGGCACACACACTGCCCTGAGCCCGGGATCCTGCCGGGCACACACCCTGCCCTGAGCCCGGGATCCTGCCGGGCACACACACTGCCCTGAGCCCGGGATCCTGCCGGGCACACACCCTGCCCTGAGCCTGGGATCCTGCCGGGCACACACCCTGCCCTGAGCCTGGGATCCTGCTGGGGTCGCTCTCACCGGAGCAGCTCTGTTTTCACCTTCCTGGGCACAGCGCCGCAGCCCCGGAGCTGCTCAGCCCGGGGGGTGCCGGCCCAGGGGGGACCCCCGGAGGGCCCGGGGAGGGACAGCAAACACCCCCGAGCAGGGAGCGCTGGCCCTGGGGCTGCCCTCTGAAGCAGAGCGTGCCCGAGCCAGAGCGCTCCTGGGGCGCTCTCACCGGAGCAGCTCCGGTTTCACCTTCCTGGGCACAGCGCCGCAGCCCCGGAGCTGCTCAGCCCGGGGGGTGCCGGCCCAGGGGGGACCCCCGGAGGGCCCGGGGAGGGACAGCAAACACCCCCGAGCAGGGAGCGCTGGCCCTGGGGCTGCCCTCTGAAGCAGAGCGTGCCCGAGCCAGAGCGCTCCTGGGGTGAGTGGGGGAATTTTGCTGTTCCCCTCTTTATTTGGGACTGGCTTTCCCTGCTGGAAGTGCTGCTCCATCGAGCCCCACCCGGGATAATTCCTGGGAATGTGCAGGGGATTCCAGCAGAGCTCCAGAGCTGCCTGCAGGTGCTGAGAGGCCGAGCTGCTCCTGCTCCCACCGCTGGCAGGAAAGGGAGGGACTGCTGATACATAAAATTTCATTTTAACTAAACCTTAAATCATCCCCGAATCCTGGCGATTCCTGCTTTCAGCCTGAACCTCACCCCAGCCCCTGGCTCAGCACCCACAGCCCTTCCCCAGCACACGGGGCCCTCCAGAGGAATGGAGGGGGCCATGTCCTGCTGTCCTGGCCCTGCTCCGCGGGCTGTCCCCATCCCCTGGCAGCGCCACCGCTCTGTCCCGGTGCCACCAGTTGCTCGCAGCTGGTCCGAGGGAGGCTGGCCCGGGGTGTGCCCTGGGCAGGCAGCCCTGCCCGCGGCCTCGCTGCCCGCTGTCCCGTGAGGTGGCAGCTCTGGGGAGCAGCCAGCCCGCCGGGACACGAGGGGACGCGGGTCCACCCCCGCCCCC
>NW_005054532.1:702131-704617 GCF_000277835.1 Geospiza fortis | reverse complement strand
CGCCCGTGCCCCCGGCACAGCCATGGCACAGGGCTGGGGGAGCGGCAGGGCTGCGTTGGGATGGAGCTGGCACCGCTGGTGGCCTGGCCCACCCCAAACACCTGCAAATCCATGGCAGGGCCCCTTGCTCCACGTCCAGCTCCCCCTGGGGATGGGGAGAGCACCCTGGGGATGGGGACAGAACCCTGGGGATGGAGAGAGCGCCCTGGGGATGGGGCTGCACCCTGGGGCTGGGGAGAGCACCCTGGGGATGGGGAGAGCAACCTGGGGATGGAGAGAGCACCCTGGGGATGGGGCTGGCAGCACTCTGGGGATGGAGAGAGACTCTGGGGATGGAGAGAGCACCCTGGGGATGGGACAGCACCCTGGGGATGGGACAGCACCCTGGGGATGGGGAGAGCACCCTGGGGATGGGTCTGGCAGCACCCCAGGCAGGGGGAGGGTGGTTTTCTGTGGGGATGGAGAGGAGAGGTGCTCAGGCAGAGGTGGCACGAGGGACAGGGACATGTGTGGGGCACCACAGGTCCCTGTGCTCTGTGGGACACACTGGGACCAGGGCTGTGGGGTGAATTCAGGGGTACAGGGAGCTGGCACTCAGGGATGGAGCGATGGACAGCACATGTGTGTGTGTACTCAGTGACAAGCAGGGTGGTTCATGTCCCCTGATGCCACTTTGCCCCTCAGACACTCTGCTGGGTGGCTCCAGGGCCACCTCAGCTCTGCCTGTGCCCTGCCAGCTCCTCAGGGAGCTGCCTTCCTCCTTGTCCTCCTCCTGGCTGCTTTGGCAGGTGCCTGGTACCCGCACAGCATCCCCCTGGGCTTGCTCTGGTCCTGTTATCCCCGTGCTGGATGGCAGCAGCCCCCCCTCCCCTTCCCTCAGCACCCTGCCTGTGTCGTGCTGTGTGGGTGTGTTTATTTATAGGGCTGCAGCAGAGCCCGGCTGCTGCGTGGGGCCTGCAGCCCCCCACCCTGCTGGGCTCTGTCCTGGGCTCCTTCCCTGGGCTCCTTTCTCTGGGCTCCTTCTTGGGCTCCTTCCCTGGTTCCCTTCCCTGGGCTCCTTCCCTGGTTCCCTTCCCTGGTCTCCATTCCTGGGCTCCCTTCCCTGGGCTCCTTCCCTGGTTCCCTTCCCTGGTCTCCATTCCTGGGCTCCTTTCCCTGGGCTCCTTCCCTGGTTCCCTTCCCTGGTTCCCTTCCCTGGTCTCCATTCCTGTGCTCTTTTCCCTGGGCTCCTTCCCTGGTTCCCTTCCCTGGTTCCCTTCCCTGGTGTCCATTCCTGGTCTCCTTCCCTGGGCTCCTTCCCTGCCTCCCTTCCTGGGCTCCATTCCCTGGTTCCCTTCCCTGGTTCCATTCCTGGGCTCCCTTTCCTGCCTCCCAGCCCAGGCACAGCTCAGCTGTGGTGCCCCAGTGCCCACTGGAGCACAGGGCATGGAATCCTGGAACCACAGGCGGGAAGGGACCTCAAAGTTCACCTCACTGCTCCCCCTGCCATGGGCTGGGACACATCGCACTGTCCCAGGTTGCTGCAGGCCCTCCCAGCCTGGCCTGGAACCTTCTGGGGATGGATGTGCAGGGGGAGTCTGGTGCCAGGGATGGGATGGATCCGGTGCCAGGGATGGGATGGCTCCGGTGCCAGGGATGGGATGGCTCTGGTGCCAGGATGGGATGGCTCTGGTGCCAGGATGGGATGGCTCCGGTGCCAGGGATGGGATGGCCCCGGTGCCAGGATGGGATGGGCTCTGTGCCTTCCCCCAGCAGCACCATCCCCATCATTCCTCCTGTCCTTCTGCACCATGGTTCCAGCTGGATCAGCCCTGCTGCAGCCTCCAAGGGGCCACACGTGTGCTGTGGTCTTCTCCTGCAGCCTCCCCGAGGATTTTGGGGCACACCTGGTGCTCCCAGCTTGGCCTGGCACCCTGTCCCTCCCTGCACAAGGAGCCTGTGGGTGCTGTGCTCCTGCCAGGCCCTGTGTGCTCAGCCAGGGCTCTGATGTCCTTTGGGTTGCAGGGACACTTGGAGAGCCACCCAGGGGTCTGAGGAGAGCAGGATCCCGTGGTGCAGCAGGGGGGTGTGCCAGGGTGAGGCACAGAGGGGGCAATGCCCGTGCCCTGGGATGCCCAGGGGGGCTCTGGCAGCTCTCGAGCTGCTCAGGGGAGAAGGGGAGGCTCAGCAGGCCCAGCTGGCACCCAGGCCCCCCCTGCAATGGGATGGATTGAGGAGAAGGGGGCCAGGCAGGGCAGGACCTTGATTTACATGGAGCATCAGCTCCCAAAAGGACCTGGGAATGGGCAAGAGATGGGGCTGGGGACAGAGTGCCCTGCAGAACACAGGTTGCTGCAGGGGGTCCTGCTGGGGCTGGCAAACCCTGCCCTGCTGCCAGAGCTGCCTGGCACGGGGGGCTGAGCTGCTGTGAGCAGCCCCTGTGCCCCGATGGCAGCGGCCACCAGATCCCCGAGGGCACCGTGCCAGGGCCAGCACGTGGGACAGGG
>NW_005054532.1:700344-701961 GCF_000277835.1 Geospiza fortis | reverse complement strand
CCGGCTGGCACCGCATCCCCGCCCATGGGCACTCACCCCCCGCCGCATCCTCGCGGGCACCGCCTGCATCCCGCCCTGGAGGTGCCACCAGCACCCTGTTGGCACCTCTGGGTGTCCGAGGCACGGGGCAAAGTCACCCACACATATTTTGTGTCCCTTTGTCCCCCCTGGGTACCTCGGAGCTATGGATGGAGCGGGTCCTGCCCGTGCCCACCGTGGGCACTCACCTGGGCAGCGCCTGGGCAGGGGCACGGCGAGGACAGGGCTGCCCGTGCATGCTCTGCACTGTGTAGGGATAACGAGCCAGCGGCTGCTTTAATTAGATTAATTGGCTCCCATTCGGCTCCAGAAGAGCTGTCAGGCTGCAAGTGCGCTCCTGCAGTACCTGGCTAATTACAGCACCGCGGCCACCGAGAGCTGGCACCGGGCACAGCCGTGCCAGGGAGGGGCTGCTGGGCAGGGAGGGGGCTCTGGCTGCCAAAATCCACGGGAGGAGAATGGGGGGCATCAGGGGGTCCTGAGGATGCTGCAGGCCGTGCAGAGCTGCAGGACAGCAAGGGCTGGGAGGAGCTGGAGCGCAGGGATGGGGATTGGGATCAGAGCTGGGGAGGTGCTGGGGCAGCAGCCAGGGCATGGGAGGTACCCAGGCTGGTGCTGTGCCCAGGCTCTGGGGCTGGCAGGAGGGTGGACACCAGGATCAGTCTTTGTCCCTGCTGTCCACGCCCTGAGGAAGAGGATGGCAGCAAGCAGGGCTGGGCACCGGCTGGGCAGGGTCTCCCACAGCACATGGAGCTCCTGCCTGGCACTGGAGCCACTCTGAGGCACTGGCTGTTGATAAAAGCCACCCATGAGAGGAGCAAGGAGGTGACAGCCTAAAAAGAAGAGGCTGGGGTGAGGAGGGGCAGGCAGCACCAGGGGACAGCTTTACCCTCTGATGCCCAGGCTGTTATCACAGTGCCCACTGCAGCCCTTGCCCACGCACTCGACCCATGGTCCAGGGCACTGTGTCTCCCTGGAGGGACAGCCCACTCTCCTCAGAGTGCACCAGGCTGGGCAGGGCAGCTCCAGGGGGAAATGAAGGAGCCCAGACCCCCCTACACACCCCCAGCAGACACCCAGGGCCCCTCTGGGACCAGGACAGTGGCACCCCGAGGGTTTGCCCAGCTCTGGGGGATGGCAGCAGCTCCCGGGGGTGTCTCCCAGCACACAGGGGTGTGTTGGGAAGGCACAGCTGCCCGTGGGTGTGTGCAGGGTGCAGCTGATCCTGGCACAGGGATGGGCTGGGCCCCGTGTGCTCGGGGGCACCCACACCCCTGTGTGTGCCAGCTGTGCCACAGCTGTCCTGGCATCCCTGGGGGATCCATGGGGGATTGTGAGGGTGGGTTCATCACACAGCCCAGCAAGGAATCCCCCAACCTCCATACCCCGAGCACCTGCACGGACCCTGCAGCCCCCAAACCCCACCTGACCCTGGCAGATACCAACCTGCCACCCTGCTGAGCACAAAGCACCTCCCCGAGTGCCAGTGCAGTGCCCGGGGACCCTGCCCGGCGTCCCCCACATCCTGGCCGTGCACCTCAGAGCCCCCGGCGCTGCCCCCGCCTTGTGCCCCGCCGG
>NW_005054532.1:699632-700260 GCF_000277835.1 Geospiza fortis | reverse complement strand
CAGCCCCTGCGAAGCGCTGACGCGGCTGCAGCGCGCACATCCCGGGGGCTCCCGGGGGATGCTGCGCTTCCATTCGTGCCGCACACGAGGCCCCCGGAACAGACGCAGCTCGGATGGAGTTATTTTTTCGCTGGTGAATGTTAATCCTGGCTCAGTTAATGCCTCTGCAGCGCCTCGCACGGATCCCCCCCTGCCCCACTCCAGGCTCCCACCCGGAGCATCCCAGGGGTTCCGTGGGGATGGGATGGGGCGTCAGGGGGTCTGGAACCGCCGGCTCCGTTCCCGGGGTGGATGTGGAAAGGAGCGGGCTGGTGGGAGAGCAGGAAGGGATTCCCCAGCTGGCGAGGAGGAGGAGGAGGATGTAATTGTACGGTACAGACTGAGCCTGTCAGGCGTCCCTCCGACAGCACATCCCGGGGCACCTTCACCGTAAATAATAAAGAACAGCTCGGAGAGGAGGGGATTAACAAGGACAGGCGAGGCACTTATTCCCTAATTGATGGGCTCGGATTCCTGCGGAGGCTGCGGCCACAGCCACCCTGATGGACCGCGGGCTGCGGGAGCCTCCTCCCCGCGGCTGCCGGGGAATGCAGGCAGGGGAATGCAGGGAAAAGCCGGGAAAAGCAGG
>NW_005054532.1:696800-699423 GCF_000277835.1 Geospiza fortis | reverse complement strand
GAAGGGAAATGCAGGGAAATGCAGGTGGGGAAGTGCAGGAAGGGAAATACAGATGGGGAAATGCAGGCAGGGGAAACCAGGCAGGAAAATGCAGGAAGGAAAATGCAGGCGGGGAAAGGTAAGAAGGAAAATGCAGGAAGGGAAGTGCAGGAAGGGAAATCGCAGGAAGGCAAATGCAGGAAGGGAAAATGCAGGAGGGGAAAAGGCAGGAAGGAAAATGCAGGAAGGAAATGCAGGAATGGAAATGCAGGCAAGGAAATTGCAGGAAGGCAAATGCAGGAAGGGAGATGCAGAAAAGGGAGATGCAGGAAGGAAATTGCAGCCAGGGGAAACCAGACAGGGAAATGTAGGCAAGGAAATTGCAGGAAGGAAAATGCTGGAAGGGAAAATGCAGGTGGGGAAATGCAGGCAGGAAATTGCTGGCAAGGAAATTGCAGGAAGAGAAATGCAGGTGGGGAAATGCAGGAAGGAAATTGCAGGCAGGGGAAACCAGGCAGGGAAATGCAGGCAAGGAAGGTGCAGAAAGGAAAATGCAGGAAGGAAGTGCAGGAAGGGAAATTCAGGAAGGGGAAATGCAGCCAGGGGAAATGCAGGCAGAGAAACGCAGGAAGGGAGATGCAGGAAGGGAAAATGCAGGCAGGAAAATTCGGGAAGGGAAGTGCAGGCAGGGAATATGCAGGCAGGAGAAACCAGGCAGCTCCAGGGCACAGCAGGATCTGGGGCACAGCCCCAGCACAGAGAGGGGATGAGAGCTCCATCCCATGGGATTCACCATCCCCTGGATCGTGGGGTCTGGCCAGGTCTCGGTGTTTTTCCTCTCTTCCTTGGTTTAACCCCTTTTCTATGAAATCTGTAGAGGAGGGACCAAAATCCTGGTGCCTTGGCCCATCCCTTGCTCTCAGAGGTTGGGTTCAGCTTGCTCCACCTGCTTTGCCCAGGATTTGGGGCATCCCAGCTGGGCAGGAGGGGGGAGCAGGATGGGGTCCAAACAGCTTGGATTTACACGTGGGTTTAGCTGAGCTAAAAGCAGCTCTGGGAGGAGGCTGGGCCACTTTGGGAGATATAATTGTGTATAAAAAAAAAAGAAGCTTATTTTGGTCCCTGCAGGGAGGGGCTGTGTCCAGCTCTGCCTCTCGGGATGTGTGGGACCTGCTGGGACCCCAGGCCCGGCTTGGCCACCGTGGGGTGTCCCCTGCTGGCCAGCGCCAGGGCTGGCGCCTGCTCCAGCAGCGTGGCCTGCTTCCCGTCCTGGATTACCCTCTCCCCACCAGCGGGAGGGGGAAGAGCTCCCCGAGTGCCAGATGGTGCCGTTTAATTCCTTTTCTGGGTGAGGCTGGAATCTGTTTGTGCCCGTGTGAGCAGGACCCCGGGGGAGCAGCGCAGGCTGTGAACCTCCAGCCTTTGGGCACAGCAATTCCCCCTCTGGAAATGGGAGCAGAGCGCTCCCAAAAGCTCCTCCCGAGCTGCAAAGCCCCCTCACTGCACGGGGCAGGGCGAGCCTGGGGACCCCAGCCCCTTTTGGGGGGTTTGCCTTGGTGATCCCCTTTGCCCTGGTGATCCCCTTTGCCCTGGTGATGCCCCTGCCCTGCCTGCAGCCCTGCCAGCTTTCCCAGAGCTGGACAAGCAGGCTGGGATGCGGGAGCTGAGGAAGAGGAGCGGTGAGGAAGGCAGGGGATGGGTGCGCAGGCAGCGGTTTCCCAGGTGCTGCTGCCAGATTGCTGCCCGTGGCCTCCGCTCAGCTCACAATTATCTGGGGTAATGGCAGGGGAGGGTGACCCAGATAGCAGGGAGGAGGATAATAAGGAAGATGTAACCGAGGCTTTGGGAAAAGGGAAATGGGGGGGGGGGGACATGAGAGAGGGAGGAGAGAAGCTCTGGGATGAACCCTGAGCTGGGATGCTGATCCAGCACTGCTTGGAGCATCCCCATGGCCCATGTCAGCCCTGATCCAGGTATTGCACCCCTGGTAAGCAAAAATATCCTCTCCTGGATCGATGGCCCTGCAGGGTTTGGGGTGGAACAGGGGGCAGGCAGAGGACAGGGCTGGCAGCTGTGTCCCAAATGGAATTTTCCTTCCCTGTGAGCTGGGATGAGTGTGGGGGGCTGTGCTGGGATCAGCTCTCAGCGTGGAGCTGTCCCCAGGTGTCCCAGCCCCAGGGGCCTTTGCTGGAGGGCACCTTGGGGACAGCACCTGCAGGGCAGCACAAGGGGCCTGGGGCTCTGCCCCCTCCCCAGGGGCGCACGCAGCAGTTCTGGCACAGCCAGGGTGACATTCCACCATAAATCTCCAGCCTGGGCCTGCTCCACGAGGAGCTGAGGAAGCAGAGGTGGGAGCCAGAGCTCGTCCATCACCCACAGAGGTGTCCCCACGCTGCTGCCACCTGCTCTGGCCACCTTGGCAATCTGCTGGGGCTGATCCCAGGGGGAATACTGCCTGTCCCTGCCCCTGGCTGCAGCTCCTCTCCCTCCATTTCCCCTCTGACCCGTCCTGGGCTGGGGCAGAGCTCACTGTCCCCTCTCCAGTGGGACTTTGGAGCTGATTTTCTGAGCCCGGGAATGCAGAGGACCAAAAGTGGGCACTGCCCATCCCAGCCAGCCGGGCAGGGCTCCTCATTCACAATCA
>NW_005054532.1:691158-696566 GCF_000277835.1 Geospiza fortis | reverse complement strand
CAGCACGGTGACACAGAGGTGACACAGGATGCAGCAAGGCTCCAGCATCTTTAGCTCTCAGCTCTGAGCTGCTGCTGCTGCCCCCAGCGAGGCACAGGGCCTCATTCCAGGCTCTGTCTGGGAGCAGAGGCTGCCCTGACCCCGCAGGAGCAGCAGCCCCGGGGACAGGAGCTGCAGGAAGGGGCCGTGTGCTCCCTCTGGGTGTGGTGAGGGGGCTGCTGCTGGCCCCAGGGAGGGTTTGGACTGAGAAATCATTGCTCTGGGCACGGCAGGGGACCCTGGAGCAGCAGCAGCAGGGCTCCCAGCAATCCTGGCTCATCATCGTGTGATATTTAAGTGGCAGAAGAGAAAATAAAGCAGGGGAGGGTGGGATGAGGATGAGCTGGAGGGAAGGGAGGAGCTGCCCCCCTTCCCTCCCACACCTCCCACGCCTCTGGGGGACTGGGTGGGCTGGGGTGACGCTGGTGGGGGCCAGGCTGGGTTTTGAGGGGGGGGACACCAGGGAAGGAGGACGATGTGTTCTGTGACAGGCTGGAACGTGACTCAACGTCACCTACTTTCCACCACGACAACTTCAGCTGCTTCATCTTCTCCATGCAAATCTGGGGCTCAGGGAGCTCCAAACGTGGCTCTGGAGGGGGGTTAAGGGTAGGGCCCATGAGGAGGAGGAGGAGGAGGATGAGCTTCTTCCCCCTTCCCTCTCCTCCTGAGCTGCCTCTGAGGGTGCGTCTGCCCCGGGGAAGGGAGCACCGAGAGCCCTGCAAAGCCACTCTTTTATTAATTGAATATTCAATTTTCAAAATAACCTTGAGGAACTAAATGAAGAGGCTGGGAAGAGATAGCTAATTGTCAGCTGCACCTGCTCGGCACACAAGCACGAAAATGCTGCTTCCAGCTTCCTTCCAGCCCACTCACACAATTGAGAGGATTTTTCCCCTTGAGCGGTTTATGTCAGTGCAGAGGGCACAACAGCCGGGCAGGGCACGAGGAGCCAGCACTGTGGGCACCAGCGTGGGGTGTGAGGGGGAGATGGGGCTGGCAAAGCTGGCAAGTGGCTGATCTGCCCCGGGGGATGATTTTGGTAGGGCTGGGAGGGCAGGGGGGATGTGCAGGGGCAGGCAGGGGTGTGTGGGTGCTGCACCTTGGGGTGCCACGCTGCCAGTGCCCCCAAACTGCGCTGGTTCTGCGGGGATGCAATGGCTGCAGGGGCTGGCAGGGCTTGGGGACACCCCAGCATGTCCCCAGTGTCACCAGGACAAGGCTGCTCCATCACTACCCACAGTGCTGGTGCAGGCTGATCCCTCCTTCCTCTGGGCAACCTCCCCACCCCTGCAGCAGAGCCGCATCCCCAGCCTGCCCTCGCTCTGGGAAAGCCCTGCTGTCCCTCTGTGCCATCCGTGGGGCAGCAGGAGCAGCAGGACTGCTCTTCCTGGGGGTCCTGAGCCCCCCAGCCTGCGATCCCGGGGGTTCTGAGGTCACCCAGCAGCCCTGGAGTGCTGGGCCCTCCAGCCTGGGTGTCCCAGGGGTCCTGAGCCCTTCCAGCCTGGACATCCCAGGATTTTGAACCCCCCAGCCCTGCTGGGCATCCTGGTGGTTCTCATCCCCTGCTGTCCTAGGACATCTCAGGGGTTCTGAGCTGGTTTTTTATTCCAGGTGCTCTGAACTGCCCTCCCCATCCCGGCCAAACGGGGGGATCTGAGCCCACCCAGCCTGGAGATTTGGGGTTCTGACCCTCCCCATCCTGGCCACTGCTGGGCGGGGGGGGGAGGGAAGGGAAGGGAAGCATCCTCCCGGCGGGGTCGGGCCCCGGGGCAGACGCCGCCTCTCAGCGGCCCCGCTCTCTCCGACTCGCTGGCTGCCTCCACACTCGGCTGCATTAATAATCAGCCGGCTGATGGGGAAGGATTTACCAGCTGTTTTTCATGACTCCATTGGCCTCAGATAAATCAGGGAGGGGGTGTCGCTTGGCGCTTGCCAGGGCGCTGATGGATGGTGCCGAGCGAGCGGATCGCTCACACGCTGCCACTCGCGGGCTCTGTCAGCCTGCCGGGGAGCGCTCCAGTGATTAATGGCCCCAATCAAGCGCGGGGGAATCGCCGGGGTGGGCCCCAGCCCTCGCCCCCTCCCCAGCATCGCCCCGCCCCGGCTCTGCCCCGCGGGAGCTGCTGCAGGGACCCCTCCCCTCCCCTGCCCTCCCCTTCCTGCCCAGCCCTCCCAGTTTGCCCAGTTTGCCCAGCTTGCCCAGCAGCCGGGCTGGCGTGGGCAGCTCCGCCCGGCGCGGCTGCAGGATGGAGATTAGCTCGAAAGAGCTGAGCACACACAATATTTCCAAAGCAATTGCAAGCGAAGCAGGGAGCAGCTGTGGGCTGAGCAGCCCTGCCTCCCTCAATTCCGGCAACATCTGGACGCGGCAGCTGTGCCGGAGAGTGAAACCTGTTCGGGGCGAGGGGGAAGCGTGCGGGACCCCAACGCTGGTGATGGGAAACCTGCCTGCGGCTGCGGCTCCCTGCGGGCCGGGGAATCCTCCAGAGGCACCATCCCCTCGCTGTGCTTCAGGGCCGGGCCGGGGGGAGCCCCTCCTGCACCCATCGCCCCAGAAAGGCACCGGCCGCATTCCCTCCTGCCCCCATCGAGCTGGGAAGGCACTGGACAGCTCCTCTGGGAGCTGGGGGAGCCCCTCCTGCCCCAGTTGTTCCAGGAAAGCACCGGCCCTATTCCCTGGGAGCTGAAGGAGCTCCTCCTGCCCCCATCGCCCTGGGAAAGCACCGGCCCCCTCCCCGGGAACTGGGAGAGCCCTTCCTGCACTCATCACCCCAGTAAGGCACCGGTCCCATTCCTGGGAGCTGGGGGAGCCCCTCCTGCCCCAGTTGCCCCAGGAAGGCACCGGCCCCATCCCTGGGAGCCGGGGGAGCCGCCCTGTGACCGCGGCAGAGGGACCAGCGCTCCCTGCCCAGGCTCCTTCGTGGTCCCTGTGGGGCAGGACCCCCCGTGGGTGCCGCAGGGGCGCTGGGGGTCTCAGTTGGGTGCTCTGACTCTCTGCACAGCGTTCCTGGGGCTGGAGAAAGTTCCAAAGGAGAACTTTCCAGTGAGCCCAGCCCCGGCGTGGGGAGGATGTTGGCGCTCAGGGATTGCAGTCGGACGCCAGGGGCTGCTGTAACCCCCCGGCAGCGAGGGGAGCCCCAAAAGCAGGGTCCCCAACACGGCAGACCTTGGCACTGTTGGTGGCAGTGCTGCAATGTGAGTGTTGGCAGCTGGTGCCACCTCCCAGCCCCGCGTGGGCACGGGCAGAGCGAGCTGCGGGCACACAGGGTGTCCCCTGTCCCTCTGCCCTGCTCTGGGGCACTGGGGGGCTGTCCCTGTCCCCACTGAGCCCCACTGCCCTCCTGGGGACAGTCCTTGGGTCCCGAGGCAGAGCCATCTCCTGGTGCCCGCCGTGCTGTGCGTGCCCGGGTGGCACCAAGCAGGGGCTGTTTCACAGCAGGAGCCTCCAGGAGGCCAAACCCAGGGAATTCTTCCATTTAACCCGGGGCAGGAGCGGTGCAGGTGGCAGTGCTGCCTCTGTGGGCACAGCAGCTCCCAGTTCTGCAGGCCCCCCGTGCCCCCCAACCCCTGCTGGGCTCTGTCTGTGCCCCTGGCAGCTGCCAGCCCTGCGGGATGGCATGTGTGGGTGCAAGGGGCAGGAGAGGAGCTGGAGGGGGCCTTTTCCCTGCCCATGCCAGGGGACAGCTTCCAGCAGGAGCCCTATGGGCACTCCGTGGTGCTGGGGACAGGGCTGCAGCTCCTCGGTGTCCCCAGCTGTGTGTGCTGTGTGTGCTGTGTGTGCTGTGCATGCTGTGTGCCGTGTGTGCTGTGTGTGCTGTGTGTGTGCTGTGTGTTCTGTGTTCTGTGTGTGCTGTGTGTGCTGTGCTGTGTGTGCTGTGTGTGTGTGCTGTGTGTGCTGTGTGTGCTGTGTGTGCTGTGTGTGCTGTGTGTGCTGTGTGTGCTGTGTGTGCTGTGCTGTGTGTGCTGTGCTGTGTGTGCCGTGTGTGCCATGTGGGCTGTGTGTGTGCCGTGCGTGCTGTGTGTGCTGTGCTGTGTGTGCTGTGTGTGTGCTGTGTGTGCTGTGTGTGCTGTGTGCTATGTGTGCTGTGTGTGCTGTGCTGGGCTGTGCTGTGCTCCCAGCCCCCTCCTCTCTGCTCCCGGGGTGCTCAGCTCAGTCCCAGTGCCCCAATCCCATGGGATGAGCCATGGCACATCCCACTGAGCCCCCTGGGCCTGCCCTGCCCTCCTGTGCTGCTCAGACTCCTGCCAGGGGGAAAAGGGGCACCACGGTGCCAGCCAGGGGCATCTGCCATCCTTGGGGTGATGTACCTGCACCCACGGACAGACAAAGATCCCTGCTCTGTGCCCACAGACAGACAAAGATCCCTGCTCTGGACCCAGACACACACACACACACACACAGGTGGCACTGCCTGGGCCACGGTCGCACACACACACACACACAAAAAAACAGACTCAGACACAGGGGGGGCACTGCCTGGGCCATGCTGCTGTGACACAGTGACACACACAGACAAACACACGGGTGGCACTGCTGCGGCCATGCTGGTGTGACATGGTGACACACAGAACACACACAAGAAACACAGGCAGGCCCCAGCCCTGGCAGGGGGACAGCAGCGTGTCCCTGCTGGCAGCAGGACCTGCAGCACCCCTGGGATCATTCCCAAAGGGGGCCAAGGTGCCCCGGGTGCTGCCAGCCCAGCAGGACAGGGAGGGCAGGGCCAGGCTGGTGCAGCTGCACACCCACGGGGGCCAGGGGGCAGGAGGAGGGCGAGAGCCCCAAGGCCTGGGAAATGTCCCCGTGGGCTGTGCATGGAGAGCCCTCCCAGGCCTGGGAGCGCTGGCACAGCTTCAGACATTTTGTTCTCCCTGAAAATCCGTCTGTGGGAGCGAGCAGGGCTGATTGATTTTGTGCTGTGTTCTGTGCTGGGCTGTGCTGGCAGCACCTGCTCGTGCTGCCTGAGCATGCACCCCCCACCCAACACCCAGCCTGGAGCACCCCCTGGCACCCAGGGAGGTGACAGGCAAGGGACAGCGTCTGGGCCACCTCAGGGCTGTCACTGAACGTGCTGGTGAAGAGGGATGGGAAGGGGATAGGGGAGAGAAGGGTGGGAAGGAGCAATATGTGGGAATGGGGGTGTGGATGTTTCCCCAGTGTCCCCATCAGAGAAGGGACAGGAGCACCAGCAGCCCGGAGCTGGCGCTGGGATCAGCTCTGCAGCCTCTGGAAGCCTCTGGCTGGGCAGGGTGGGGATGGGGACCGCAGGTGACCCCTCCGGACGCTCCCATCCCTCACCCCGCGCCACCGCCCCGCTGAGCCCCCAACCCTCCTTGTGTGGCGCTCCGCAGGGTGGCACCGGCCG
>NW_005054532.1:685644-690683 GCF_000277835.1 Geospiza fortis | reverse complement strand
TCTGGGGGGCACACCGGGCTGTGGGGCAGCTGTGGGACCGAGGGGTACCGAGGGCAGCAGCAGCCCCGGCTCCTGCTTTGCTGGGAACTGAAGGTGACCCACAGCAGCACTGTCCGGATGGGTGGCAGTGCCATCGGTGCCTCTGTGTCCCCAGGGTGACTCCCTCCCACCCCTGGCTGCCAGCACAACCAGCGTTCCTGTGCCCACTCCTATCCCAGGCCTGGGCCAGGGGGCAGGAGGAGGGCTTGGCAGGGATACCCCATCCCAAGCTTTGCAGGGATACCCCACCCCAGGCTTTGCAGGGATACCCCATCCCAAGCTTGGCAGGTCCCAAGCTTTGCAGGGATACCCCATCCCAAGCTTGGCAGGGATACCCCACCCCAGGCTTTGCAGGGATACCCCATCCCAACCTGAGGCGCCACCGAGTTTTGGGAGCTGTGCTGGCTCTGGCTCAGGCAGCTCAGCACCAATCCTGCCAGCCAGCACAAGCTGCAGTGTTTGGGTGCCCAGCTGGACAGCAGGGCACGGAGAAGGAGCCAAGCTCCTCACGTTCCTTTTTCCAGGACCCCTCCTGTGCCCCCACAGCCTCGGCAGCCCCGGGGAGCCGCTGGGGTTAAATATTCAGGAGCACTCGCTGTGCACGTTTTGTAAAGATCAAGCGGCTCCCAGGCCCGGCAGTTCCCTTCCCCTGCTGCCGGGGATGCGCCTTAATGAGTTTGCAGAATGATGCATTTTTAAAGTCATTATTTCCGGCCCTGTTCAAAGTCCCAGCATTTCCTCTGCTCCAGTTGCTCCGGCGGCCGCCCCGCTGTGCCCCCCTGGGGACAGAGCCCCAACAGGGGGGATCCACGGGGACAGGGACAGAGCCCACGGGGATGGGGACAGAGCCCCAACAGGGGGGCACCCACAGCGATGGGGACAGAGCCCTCGGGGATGGGGCACCTGGGGAGGGGCACGGGGCCCTGGGGTAGAGCAAGGAGGGGACTCCAGGGCACCCCCAACCCATGTCCTCCCTGTGCTGCTGCGGGACTCTGTGTGTGCTGGGGGTGCCTGGGGACACGGATCCCTGCCCTGCCTGGGGACAGGGGAAATATTGATCGCTGTCCTTCCTGGGGACACAGGGACACAGATCCCTGCCCTTCCTGGAGCCATGGGGACACAGATCCCTGCCCCGCCTCATGACAGTGGGAATATTGATCCCTGTCCTTCCTCGGGCCATGGGACACTGATCCCTGCCCTCCTTTGGGACAAGGACACGGATCCCTGCCCTGCCTGGGGACATGGGGACACTGATCCCTGCCTCATGACAGTGGGAATATTGATCCCCTGTCCTTCCTGGGGGCATGGGGACACTGATCCCTGCCCTGACTGGGAACGTGGGGGCAGTGGGAATATTGATCCTGCCTTGCCTGAGGCCATGGGAATGATGATCCCTGTCCATCCTGGCTCTCAGGGACACGGATCCCTGCCCTGCCTTGTCCATCCTGACTCTCAGGGACACGGATCCCTGCCCTACCTGGTGTAATTTGGGATTTCCATCCCTGCCCTTCATGGGGCCACAGGGACAGGGATCCCTGCCCTGCTCTGGGACATGGTGACACCGATCCTTTCCTTGCTGTGGCATATGGGAGCACTGATTCCTTCCCTGCCTGGGGACATCCAGACACCAATCCTGGCCTAGTGGAAATGGGAATATTGATCCTTGTCCTTCCTGGGGCCATGGGACTGATCCCTGCCCTGCTTTGGGACATGGGACACTAATCCCTGTCCTGCTTTGGGACATGGGAGCACTGATCCCTGTCCTGCTTTGGGACAGGGACACTGATCCCTGTCCTGTTTTGGGACAGGGACACTGATCCCTGTCCTGTTTTGGGACAGGGATACTGATCCCTGTCCTGCTTTGGGACAGGGACACTGATCCCTGTCCTGTTTTGGGACAGGGACACTGGTCCCTGCTGTGCCTCACAGCAGTGGGATGGGGATTTTAATCCCTGTCCTTTTAAAGCTCAGGGGAGCACTGTTCCCTGCCCTTCCCTGCCTAGGTCTGTGGACACAGATCCTGCCCTCCCTGGGGACATGAGGACATGGATCCCTCATGGCAGTGGGATATTGATCCCTGCCCTGCCTGGGAACACAGGGATCCTGATCCCTGCCCTGTCTGGGGACACAGGGACATGGATCTCTGTCCCTGCTTGGGGACACAGGGACATGGTTCCCTTCCTGGTCTGGAGATACAGGGACATGGATCCCTGCCTGTCTGGGGACATTGATCCTGTCCCTGCTTGGGGACACAAGGACATGGATCCCTGTTCTGCCGGGGGACATGGGTCTTGTCCCTGGCTGGAGACACAGGGACATGGATCCTGTCCCTGTCTGGGGACATTGATCCTGTCCCCACATGGGGACACAGGGACATGGATCCTGTCCCTGTCTGGGGACATTGATCCTGTCCCCACATGGGGACACAGGGACATGGATCCTGTCCCTGTCTGGGGATGTTGATCCTGTCCCCACATGGGGACACAGGGACATGGATCCTGTCCCTGCCTGAGGACACAGGGACATGGATCCCTGCCCTCCCTGGGGCCATGGGGAGACGCTGATCCTTTCCCTGCTCCAGGGACAGCCCAGGCAGTGCAGCACAGCTCCCTTGGCAGCTGCACCAGGCAGGTGCAGGGGCAGGGGCCCAGCAGAGCCCCCCAGCAGCGGCCCCCCGTTAATTGTGGGTCTGCCTGCACTTAATGACAGCCTTGGGAGCAGGCAGCAGCTGGGAAGTGCCATGGAAACCACCCCAAAGCTGTGCCCAGCCTGGGCAGGGGGATCTGGGACCAGCAGCTGCTTCTGCACCCCTCCCTCCCCAGCACCATCCCTGCTCCCAGCCCCTCTCCAGCCTTCCCTCCCTCCCCTGCCCACCCTCTGCCTCCTGCTTGGGAACACACAGGAAGTTTTCAGGTTTGACCAGATCTTTCAGCTCTGAGAGGGCTGAAATCCCAGACACTGAGGCTTTGGTGCAGCAGCAGGGGATGAGATTTGGCATAGAAATTTAAGGACAAGACTTGGTGTAGAAATTTGGGGACTGGCCATGCCACCCCTGATGTGCTGCTCTCCTGTGTCACCTGCATGTGTCCCAACATGTCCCAATTCCTCCACCCAGATGCTGGCAGCTGCCCCTGGCCATGAGCTCTGCGCTGGCACGTTCAGGGCAGGGGGGACTGACGTGCCCCAGCCCCCTTGGTGCCAGCCTGGCTGCTGGGTGAGCCCTGCAGTGTCACCTCTGTGCTGGGGACAGGCTGTACTGGGGGGGTGGCCCCAGTTCTCATCCACCCCATGGGATGAAGCGCTGGAAATGGGGCTCAGGTGCCTGCCTGGAGCTGCAGGGAGGGCAGAGGGTCCCAGGGATTGTCACCTTGTCCCTCCCCACTGCCTACCTTTGGGCAGGGAAGAGATTCTGCAGCAAACCAGGATTTGCTTTGAGGCACATTTCTCAGCTTTAGGGACATTTCTCAGCTTCAGGGACATTTCTCAGTTTTAGGGACATTTCTCAGCTTCAGGGACATTTCTCAGTTTTAGGGACATTCCTCAGCTTCAGGGACATTTCTCAGCTTTTTCAAGGCCTTGGAAGCTGCTGGATCCATAACCTTCCCCGCAGGAAATCTGGCACCTTTGGGAGAGGTTTCTGTAGGCAGCTCACCCAGCCTGGGGACCTGGGGGCTTCCTTGTCACCTGCAGCCCCTCATGTGGCCATCAAGGTGGGAGTGTGAGGATCACCTGGGAGGTGCCACCAAACTCAGAGCCCCTTGGGCAGCCTGGTGCCACGGGCTGTCTCTGGTGGTGTCACCTGGGGGACAGCAGGGACACCAAAAAATGGGTGGCAACACCAGCACTGGTGCCTGTGCAGGGATTTTAGGATGCATCCCATCCTGTGGGCACCGGGGCTGCTCAGAGGGGCCGGGGCCATCACCTGGGGGCTCCCTTGTCCCGCGGATCCGGGGACAGCACACCGGGCTGGGGACACCGCCGGTGGCTGGGGACAGCAAGCTGGGGACACGGCGGGGGCTCTGCAGCCACGGCTCGGAGATGCAGAGATAGCGGCGCCTCCGGCCTCGGTAAATTATCTCGCCTCGATGTTCATTAATCAACAATTCTTATGTAAACAGACACATCCCGAGCTCTGCTTCCCATCACCTTGGCAACAGCACAGAGCCGACCCTGGCTCGGGATGTGCTCGGGGCTCCCACCTGGGCACAGCCCCGCCTGCAACTTTTTGCCTGCTCCCTTTTCCTCCCACAAGGAGTCTTCAGGGCCCTGGATCTTCTCAGCATTGGATTCTGGGCCTCCCCACCCCTGAATCCCGGACCTCCCTATTGGGGGATCATTGACCTCCCCATCAGTGCATCCTGGACCTTTGGATTGTTGGATCCTGGATCTTCCCTTCATTAAATCACAGACTTCCACAAAATTTGGTCCACAAAAATGGGCCTGTCTGTTGTTGGATCCTGGACCTCCCAATCTTGGGAAAAATCATGGACCTCCCCACTGGGAGGTCCCGATCCTGGACCTCCCAGTCATGGGATCATGGTCCTCTCCAGCAGTGCATCCTGGACCTCCCAGTTGTGGAACCATGCTCCTCTCCAGCAGTGCATCCTGGACCTCCTAATCATGGGATCATGGTACTCTCCAGCAGTGCACCCTGGGCATCCCAATCATGGGATCATGCTCCTCTCCATTGCTGCATCCTGGACCCCCCAGTCATGGGATCATGGTCCTCTCCAGCAGTGCATCCTGGGCATCCCAATCATGGGCTCATGGTTCTCCCCAGCACTGCATCCTGGACCTCCCAGTTGTGAGATCATGCTCCTCTCCATTGCTGCATCCTGGACCATCCCAGTCATGGGATCATGCTCCCCTCCATTGCTGCATCCTGGACCATCCCAATCATGGGATCATGCTCCTCTCCAGCACTGGATCCTGGACCTCCCATCTCCAGCCACTGGAGCAGGGGGCAGCAGCCTGAGTGCCACCACAGGCACAGCCAGGAC
>NW_005054532.1:673702-685575 GCF_000277835.1 Geospiza fortis | reverse complement strand
CCCAAAGGCACAGCTGGGCTCACAGGCTGGGGGGGCAGCGACCTCGGGGTGCATCCTGAACCCTCCCCAGCCTCCCACTGCCTCATCCTGTCCCCAGGGTCTCTCCGGGAAGCCCTCACAGTGGATATTTTGTCCTCTCTCAGGACAAAAGCAAGTCCCTGATCTCTCTGAGGATCCAGCAGGAGCTGCCAGGGCAGCAGGGCCCTGCTGCCTCCCGGGGCTGGCCCCCAGCAGGACAGCTCTGGCACGGAATGGGAAAGCCCTGCATGGGGGCTGATAGAAGCCAGAGGAGCCCAAGTCATTTAAGGTTGAAGAGAAATGTTAAAGACAGCAGGAAAAGCAAACATTAGTGGTAGCCATGCAGCTGAGGGGAATAGGAAGGGCTTTTACAAATATATCAAGGGGAAAAGGAAATACTGGAGAGTCAAGACAAAGTAGGCCCATTAATAAATGAGGAAGGATATTAAATTAATGATGATTCTCAAATGGCTGAGTTAGTGAACTACTTATTGAGAGCTGCCTTTAACAAGAACAACAAGGCAAAGTGGCTGAGACAATCAGAAAGCAGCCGGGGGTGCTGGAATTGTCCCACATGGAGCAAGGGCAGGGGACAGCTGGGTTCCCAGCCCTGGGTGCAAATGCCAGGGCTGAGCACCCCATCCATCTCCTCCCTGGCAGGAGCACAGGGAAGGAGTGTCCGGAGCAGCTGAAGCTTGGTAGGAGGCCCAGGGCGAATAAGGGGTCTGAGGGCACCCTGGCTCCTCCTTGGAGCAGGATGGGACCACAGAAGTGCAAGGGAGAGTTCCCAAGGGCAGCCCCACTGGATCCAGCCTGGGAGCTCCAGGGACAGCTCCTGCACTGAAATGGGGAGAGGGAGGGGTTCAGGGATGGGATGGGATGGGATGGGATGGAATGGGATGGGATGGGAGGGGATGGGATGGGATGGGATGGATCCACATCCCCAGTGGGCCTGGGCAGAGATGTGGGACCTCTCCTGAGACCCTGGGGCTTGGGACACTCTACCCAGCCCCTCCTGCCCTGCCTGGAGGAGGTGCAGGAGCCCTGGGGCTCACAGAGGGATGATCCTTCCCTTTGCCCACCGGGAGCTGCCTGGTGGCCGTGCCCAGCCAGGAGCTGTCCCGTGGCCGTGCCATCTGACAAAGGGCTCTGTGGGGGACAATGTCCGGGAAACGAGGGCCCTTGTCAATGTTTTATGGGCCCGGGGCTCCCCAGGGTGTGTTTACGGGGCAGTAAATGAAAGCACTCAGCCAAGTGACATTTGTGTTCTGCAAATGCGATTATTATGCATGATTAGCAGCCAAGTGCACTGCAAAACCCACACTGCCGGCGGGGAGGGGCGGCTCCGGCCCGGGGGGGGTCCTGCTCCCCACAAAACCTCAGGAGGCTCCAGCTCCCCACAAAGGCCTCAGGGGGCTCCTGCTCCCCACGAAACCTCAGGAAGGTCCTGCTCCCCACAAAACCTCAGGAGGCTCCAGCTCCCCACAAAGGCCTCAGGGGGCTCCTGCTCCCCACGAAACCTCAGGAAGGTCCTGCTCCCCACAAAACCTCAGGAGGCTCCAGCTCCCCACAAAGGCCTCAGGGGGCTCCTGCTCCCCACGAAACCTCAGGAAGGTCCTGCTCCCCACAAAACCTCGGGGAGCTCCTGCTCCCCACAAAACCTCAGGAAGGTCCTGCTCCCCACAAAACCTAGGGAGCTCTTGCTCCCCACAAAACCTCAGGGGGCTCCAGCTCCCCACAAAGGCCTTGGGGGGGTCCTGCTCCCCACAAAACCTCAGGGAGCTCCTGCTCTCCACAACAGCTCCAGGGAGCTCCGGATCCCCACAAAACCTCGGGAGCTCCTGCTCCCCACAAAGGCCTCAGTGAGCTCGTGTTCCCACAAAACCTCGGGAGCTCCTGCTCCCCACAAAGGCCTTGGGAGCTCCTGCTCCCCACAAAGGCCTCAGTGAGCTCGTGTTCCCACAAAACCTCGGGAGCTCCTGCTCCCCACAAAGGCCTTGGGAGCTCCTGCTCCCCACAAAGGCCTCAGGGAGCTCCTGCTCCCCACAAAGGCCTCAGGGAGCTCCTGCTCCCCACAAAGGCCTCGGGAGCTCCTGCTCCCCACAAAGGCCTCAGGGAGCTCCAGCTCCCCACAAAGGCCTCAGGGAGCTCCTGCTCCCCACAAAGGTGTCAGGAAGCTCCTGCTCCCCACAAAACCTCGGGGGCTCCTGCTCCCACAAAGGCCTCAGGGAGCTCCTGCTCCCCACAAAACGTCGGGAGCTCCTGCTCCCCACAGAAGCCTCTCCCCGGGCCCAGTGAGGATGAGCCGAGCCCCGGCCCCTGCACAGACCCCGGTCCCCCCTCCCTGCCCTCGGGCGGCGCTGCCCCAGCCCTGCTGGCCGGACAGGGACCGTGCCAGCCGAGGAGCTCCACGATTCCGCTCCCAGCTGCCAGCCCGACTTTCCAGAGGAACGCATCCAAAGCCACTTTTTAGCTTTAATTATTTATCTGTAACCAATTTGGCAGGAAAAGCAATTAAACGAGTGGGTGATTAATGACCCGCTGATTTGCACAGGTACCTAATTTAAATGTCTATATAACATAGAAGCACATTTTGGAGATGCTCTGAGGGCTCGGGTCAGTGCCTGGCTGCTGGGTGGGTGTTTGGAGGGTCACTCCAGTGAAGCAGTGCTGGAGCATTCTGTGCTTCCCAACAGCTCCAGGAGCACAGGAGGGATGTTTATCCCAAAAACCCCACTGGACTTTCTGCCAGGCCAGTGCTGTGCTCATCACACTCCCTTTGCCACTTGGAAATGTGAGCCAGCTGGGAAGGAGCTGATGGGACAGAGGAGGATGCTGTCTGTCACAGGCATCTTTTATGAAAAATCCTTTCCTTCAGATTTTTCCTCCTGAGAAGCTGAGAGGCCTCAGGAACAAAATGTAAACAATGGTTATCTGCTGCTGTGGAATGCAACAGGTGCATCTGTGATTGGTCTCATGTAGTTGTTTCTAATTAATGGCCAATCACAGTCAGGTGGCTCTGGCTCTCTGTCTGAGACACAAGCCTTTGTTATCATTCTTTCTTTTTCTACTCTTAGCTAGCCTTCTGATGAAATCCTTTCTTCTATTCTTTTAGTATAGTTTTAATGTAATATATATCATAAAATAATAAATCAGCCTTCTGAAACATGGAGTCAGATCCTCATCTCTTCCCTCATCCTCGGACCCCTGTGAACACCACCACAGCTGTCCCCTGGGAAAAGTGCCCAGGGAGACACAGGCTGGAGCTGCTGTCACACGTGGGACAGGGGGCAGGGACAGGGCTCACACCTCACCGGGCACAGACTGGGGCTGTCACCACCCAGGGCCCCCCAGGCTCTCCCCTCTGAGCTCCCTGCTCTGCCTCACACCCCAAATCCTCCCCACCCCTGTGCTATGGCCTGGCACTGCCTGGGGCTGGGTGGGTCTGCAAACAGCCCCCTGGGCACCCCTGATGCCACCAGGCTGTGACACCTTGGCGACACCATGGTGACACCTTGCCCTCCTCAGCCCTGGGTCCCAGAGGGACAGACTCCCTGGGGGTGCACAGCAGAATTTCCACTTTTTCCGTGTTTTCTCTGCTGCTGGGGGGAGTCAGAGCTGAGGCCAGACTCCAAAGTGTCCCCTTGTCCCTGCCGGGCTCAGACACGCTGGGGATGGAGCTCCCAGGGGGGCAGGGAGGAGCAGGGGTGGGCCCATTGTTGGGATAGAAATGGTAAATCCATTAATCTTTGGGAATACAATATACTGTGCAGAACAAAAAAGGAAAAGAGACACCTCATTTGTTATCAGGTGCATTGTGAGAGTCAGGTTCTTTAATTATCTCACCAAATTCTACAGCCCATTCATCAAGTGCCACCACCAGGCTGCCGAGATTGCCACCCACGGACCATCTGGGCACTGCCAGCCCCTGGGCACGGGGTCCTGCAGGCACAGGGGATGCTCCTCATGCCCCTAAACCCCCTCAGGCCTCCCTGGAACACCCTCAGGTCTCCCTGGACCCCCCTCGGGCTCCCTGGAACCCCCTTGGGCTCCCTGCTCAGGAATTCACCTCCTGGATGTCCAGGCGAGCCCAGCATTGCTGGTGTGTGGTACTGGAATCACAGAATCAGGGAACATCCTGGGCTGGAAGGAATCCAGGGGGATCATTGATCCAACTCCTGTCCCTGCACAGCCCAGCAACCCCACCCTGTGCTGAGAGCATTGTCCAAACACTCCTGGAGTTCTGGCAGCCTTGGGACCATTCTCTGGGCAGCCTTGTCCCCTTCATGGAGAGATGGCAGCCAGGCCAGGGACATCATTGTGTCCACTGGGGTTCATGGAAAACAGGGAGAGGTCATTTTTCCACAGGCAGGCAGAGATAGGAGAAGGGGGAGTGGTTTGAAACTAAACCAGGAGAGGTTTGGATGGGATGTTGGGAATTAGGAATTGTTCCCTGGCAGGGTGGGCAGGCCCTGGCACAGGGTGCCCAGAGCAGCTGGGGCTGCCCCTGGATCCCTGGCAGTGCCCAAGGCCAGGCTGGAGCACCTGGGACAGTGGGAGGTGTCCCTGCCATGGCAGGGGTGGAATGGGATGGGATGGGCTTTAAGGTCCCTTCCAGCCCAATCCACTCTGGCATTCCATGACTATGTGGCATGGGAGAGGCCAGAGGAGGTGATTGGGAGCAATGTCCTGTGCCCAGTGCCTTGGCCATCGCTGTGGGGTGAGGGAATCACCTCCCACCCCAGGGCAGAGCCTGGGACTGCCCAAAACGGGGCTGGTGAGGCTGCAAAGCCCTCCCAGCTCCCAGTGCCTGTGTTTGGCTTTGTCCTGGCTGTGGCTGGAGCTTCTCCTCCTCCCACCTTGCCCGACCCAGCAGCTCCCTGGCAGGGTGGCAGCCCCAGCCCTGTCCCAGCCAGCTGGCAGCACCCTGGCAATGTGGGGATCCATGGTTCCCTGTGGCACAGCTCCATGCAGGGTGGCCAGGGTCAGGAGGGGAGGCTGGGGATGGGCACAGGAGCAGAGCATGGCCAGGGCAGCAGGAGGGGGAAAGGTGGAGAGGAAAGGGATCTGGGGTGCTGAGAGGGGGAAGCCTGTCTGGGATTCATCAGAGGTGGAGTTGGAGTGGTTTTTATAGGAACAAAGAGAGCTGGGCCCCAGGGGAGATCCCTGCTGGGATAAATGATCCATCTGGAGAACTCCAGAAATCCAGAGGTGGCTGCACCCCCAAGGTGTGGGTGAGGTTTGGGGCGCACAGCCCTGGGCCCCACTGTCCCTGAGGGGGCTGCTCCTCCTCCTGCCTCTGCCACTGCCCTCCAGAATCCCTGGGGAGCATCCCAGCTCCTGGAAGCTGCACCTGGAGCTGGGCTGGGAGCTCTCAGGGAGGGCTGGACCAGGATCCTGTCCCCATCACCTTCCCCCAGAGCTCCTGGGAGGAGAAGTGGTTCTGGTCCATCTGGAGCGCAGATGGGCTGGGCCGGGTGAGTAATGCAGGAGTGGGAGGGGAGGCAGCCATCGCTGCCATTCCCAGCAGGAGCAGGAGAGAACACTCCATGCTGGAGCGCAGATGGAGCAGGCACAGGGGGCTGCCATCCCCAGCCTCTGCCCCATCCCTTCTCCAGGGGACAGGGAGGAACCACCCTGCAGGTGGGCACGGCGCAGGGTCCCTGCTCTGGTGACATCCCTGTCACAGCTCTGTGGTGGCACCTCAGCTGGAGCCACAGCTGGGGCCAAGGGAGGGGAAGGAGCTGAGGATGCCCTGAGCAAACCCTCGGTGTGGTGTGAAATCTGCAGCAGGAGCCACCTCAGGGGGGAGGGATGTCCCAGCAGCTGGCACTGGGATCACCTCTGCTGCCCCAGGGTGACAGGTGAGGTGACATCAGGGCCTGACACAGAGCCAGGCTGCCCCTGGGCATGCAGCAGCAGTGCTAGGGCCCAGCAGGACAAGGAGCAGGGATCAGAAACAGGATGTGTCCCCTCAGGGATGTCACCAGCATCACCCACCCCCAGCCGTGTGCTCGGTGACTTGGGGACAGGGACAGGAGCTGCCACGTGGTGTGCTCCACTCAGACATGGCCCAGGGGGATGTGATACCCCGAGGGGAACGCCCTTATCCAATCCTCCATCCTGGGCTGGAGTGGCAACGTGCTGCAGAAGCCAAGTGTCTTTTTGCCTCTTTCTTTCTTTCTTTCTTTCTTCTTTTTTTTTTTTTTTTTGGTCAAACGAAAACATTTCTGCAGGGAATGACTGTGACTGATTACATTTGTCAGGGTTTTTATCAAGCAATTGAAAGAGCTGGAGATTTTTTGGAAACCAAATAAGTGAAATATTTTGGCTGGTCAAAATTGTTTCCAGTAAAAATCTCCAGAAAACGCAGTCAGAAACGGTTGTAGAAAATTTTGTGGCGCAAATTAAAAAGTGTTTTTCCAAGGGAAAACAGCTCCAGGGAAGATAAATTTCTTAGCATCACTGGTGGAAGGATGCTCCATGCTGAAGGCATCTTCCCTTGGGGTGCTTGGCTCTGGGAATGTGGTGCCAGGCCAGGGACAGTTTTTGTCCTTGCTGCAAAATGGCTGCACTTTTTCCCCAAAATGTCACCTCTAGGCCACGGGGATGGAGCAGGATTCCAGGTGGAGCGTGGTCTCCTGTGCTGGGGAGCCCCAGGAAGGCTCAGGAGATGCCTCAGGAATGGGATGTGCAGGAAACAGGATCTGTGCCACGCCCTGGGCACCCCGTGCCACCGTGCCATGAGGATGCACCACTCCAGCTGCACCTCACTTTGGATGTCCACAAAATATGGGGCAGCTAAATGGGGTTAAAATATTCCTCAGCATCAGCCTTGAACCGGCAGGAAGGGAAGGTGGAGCAGGAGGCCGCAGGAAGGTGCTGGAGGCAGAGCTGGGATCATCGCCGAGCCCGCTGGGGGCTGTGGCTTGGAATCTCTGCATCCCTGTGGGATCTGTGCCATGTTTCCCAGGGCTCCTGCAGCAGTTCTGTGGCCTCCCTGTCTCTAAGCCCTGTGTGTCCCCAGCGTGGCCTGGAGCAGGCTGATCCCTGACCCCAGCACAGGCTGAGCTCTGTGCAGAACGAGCTGAGCTCTGCGGGTAAAAATAGCTCATGACCATGCAAATCTGCGGCTGGAGATTAATGCAGATGCAAAGAGGCGCTGGCAAAGCTGGCAGAGCAGCCCTGCCCAGCCATTCCCACCTGGAATTTGCAGTGCACAGGCTGCTGGCACCTGCTGGGAGCGGGGCTGGGTGGCAGAGGCTGGAAAGTCCCAGCGTTGTGGGTCAGGGCAGTGAGGAGAGGCACATTCCCTGTGGATCACTGGGAGAGCTCCCAGGAGCAGGAGATGGCTCTGGGGAGGGTGACCACCCTTCCCAGCATCGCTCCTGTGGGTGCAGGGGGTCACCACCCCTGAACCCACCAGCACAAGGATAGGGAAAAACAGAGCCACATTGTTCTCCTGGCACCAGCACGGCTCCCAGGGAGCTTTGACCACCCCAAAAACGCCATCCTGGGACTGGGCTGAGCAGCTGCTGGGAGCCAGCCGGGTTCTCCCCCCCCAAAACGCCGCGGTGCCCCGTGCCCCCGAGAAAAAGCCATTTGCCATCGCTGCTGCAACCCTGTGCATGTCAGAAATACGGCTCCTGCGGGCACAGCTCCAGTCAGGAAGAGCCAGAGCACTCCACGGGCAGAGAGAGTCATGTGAAAAATGCTCTTGTTCCCTCTTAAGATGCTTGGAAGCAGCCTGAGGGCTTTAGCACTGTGCCGCTTTGGTTTAAGTTTCTCTAATGAGGTTTGCCTTCTATTACTGTCAGGGAACATTTTTCATTGTTGAAGCCACTGTAAATGCAAAGCCTTAAAAATGAGTTTCCATTTCAGATCTGACAGCTCAGCTGCTAATGTAAAATAGAGAAAAACCACAGATCAGGCTGCCTTTTAGTGCAATTAGCCCTCCAAATGGAGCAATTTACATTGGCACACTTGTGTATCTTCCTGCAGAAGGCAGGCAAAAAAGCCTCATTACTTAAGCGCAGACCTTTATGAGCAGAAATGAGGGGAAGAGAGGAAAAACACACCAGGGCTGGGAGCGCGGGGCTGTGCCTCCTCCCCGCGTGCCGACGTGCGGGGAGACGCGGGGCTGGGCCGGGAGCGCCGGGCTGGCCCTGGCTGTGCCATGGAGCTGCCTGTCTGCTGCCTTCGTACATGGAGCTCCTTCTTCGGCCTCTGCACATGGAGTTCCCTTCCCTCTGCCTTCGTACATGGAGCTCCTTCCTGCTGCCTTTGTACACGGGGCTCCCTTCCCTCTGCCTCTGAACATGGAGCTGCCTTCCCAATGCCCCTGGGTGTGCACATGGAGCTCCTTCCTCTGCCTCTGCACACGGAGCTCCTTCCCTCTGCCTTTGTACATGGACCTCCTTCCCTCTGCCTCTGAACATGGAGCTCCTTCCCTCTGCCTTTGTACATGGAGCTGCCTTCCCAATGCCCCTGGGTGTGCACATGGAGCTCCTTCCTCTGCCTCTGCACACGGAGCTCCTTCCCTCTGCCTTTGTACATGGACCTCCTTCCCTCTGCCTCTGAACATGGAGCTCCTTCCCTCTGCCTTTGTACATGGACCTCCTTCCCTCTGCCTCTGAACATGGAGCTCCTTCCCTCTGCCTTTGTACATGGAGCTGCCTTCCCAATGCCCCTGGATGTGCACATGGAGCTCCTTCCTTCTGCCTTTGTACACGGAGCTGCCTTCTGCTGCCTCTGCACATGGAGCTCCCTTCCTGCTGTCTCTGAACATAGAGCTGCCTTCCCCAATGCTCCTGAACATGGAACTCCCTTCCTGCTGCCCCTGGACGTGCACATGGGGCTCCCTGCCTGCTGCCTCTGAACATGGAACTCCCTTCCCTTTGCCTTTGTACATGAAGCTCCCTTCCCACTGCCTCTGCACATGGAGCTCCTTCCCTCTGCCTCTGCACATGGAGCTCCCTCCTTGCTCCCTCCCTCTGGATGTGCACATGGAACTCCCTTCCCTCTGCCTTTGTACATGGAGCTTCCTTCCCTCTGCCTCTGGATGTGCGCATGGAGCTCCCTGCCTGCTGCCTCTGAACATGGAACTCCCTTCCCCTGCTGCCTTTGGACATGGAGCTCCCTTCCCTCTGCCCCTGAACATGGAGCTGCTGCTCTGCCGGTGCCTCTCTGGCCAAATGTGCCTGTCACGGAGCCATGGGCACCTTCCTTGCCGTGGGTGTGGTGGCTGGGAGGGTCCCTGTGCCACACACTCTGTTCCCTGTGCCACACTCCCAGATCCCTGTGCCACACTCCCAGCCCTGTGTGCCACACACTCTGTTCCCTGTGCCACACACTCTGTTCCCTGTGCCACACTCCCAGTTCCCTGTGCCACATGTGCCATCGTCCCTCCCTTGCCACTGGGGTTGATGGATTACAGGATCTCAGGAATTTTTCAGTCCCTGCAGTGTCCTGTTGTCCTTTTTGTCATGTGTGCAGCTGACTCCACCACCTTGGAGCTGCACCATGCCCTGGTGAACCGGTGTCACCCGCCTGGAGCTGTGCCATGCCCTGGAAGTAGAGCCACCCCACACAGGGCTGTGCCATGCCCTGGGGATCCTGTGTCACCCTGCCTGGAGCTGTGCCATGCCTTGGTGACCCTGTGTCACCCCACCCCGGGCTGGTGCAGGATCCCAAAATGCATTCCCCAGGAGCTGCCCTTGCTTGTCAGCACCAGCCCCATTTGCATCCCCTCCCCTCTCTGGGCTCCCTGCCTGCATCCTCAATATCCCCCCAAGGCCACGGCCCTGCAGCTCCGGCCTCTCACAGAATAAAATGAGGATTCCTCGAGGCCTCAGGGCTCTGATTCCCTTCTTGCTCCATCCTCCTCCCCTTCCTGGCTCCATCTCTCTGGTAATGAGGTTGGAATGGCTCCATGCAGCAGGTCTATGAGGAGCCCCTTCCCTGCGAGGCCAGAGCAGACCTTGGGCCCCAATCCAGCTGTGCCAGTTCCAGAGGCCCCTCCATGCATTTATTAATCCCTTTGCAAGGACAACAGGGAGGAGGAGGAGGAGGAGGCAGGCAGGAGGGATGGACAGAGAGCAGTGGGGCAGCCAGGGAGCAGCCAGGGATGGACACTGCTGGCAGGCAGGGACAGGGAAGAGCTGGAGCTGCGTGGGTGGGATGTGCCACTGCTCCAGGCAGGGATAAATCAGAATTAACTGGGCAGCTCCTGCTTTGAACTGGGAATGGCCTGGCTGTGCTGGGGGCTCCCTGCCCGCTGGCCCTGCAGAGAGCAGGGCTGAGCCTGGCCTGCTGCAGCCTGGAATGGCCACTGAGCCCACAATTCCATCCCATCAGCTGTCCTCTCTTCCTGGGCATCCTGCACCCAGATCCATGGCTGTTCCCACCCTTCCAGGTTTGATCCCTGTGCTGAGCTAGCTGGAGCTGCAGTGGGTCCTGGCAGGATCAGCCCTGCCCCTCAGGGGGTTTGGTATCCCCTGGGGTGGTGACAATGGCTCGGGGGCTCTTCCCAAAGCCCCTGTGTCCCCTCTGGTGAGTGAGGAACTGGGATTGTGCCTCAGCTTGGGGAGCACAGAGAGGTGGAGGGAGAGTGGGTGGTGGTGATGGCTCCCAAGCAGTTCCAGAGCTCTGCACTGTTCCCTCTGGCCACCAGAGCTGTCTGCCAGCCCCGGTGGATCCTGTCAAGCTGACACCAGACATTTCCCACACACCTGCACTGACTGGCACCGGTGTCACCCCCTTCCTGCCATGCAGCCCTGAACAAGGCTCTGCCCAGCATGGATGTCAGGCCGACCTTTTCAAACCCTGCTGTGACACCAGAAACCTGCTCTGCTCACCTGAAACCTCCCTGCTGCTCATCCCCAGCCTGGCAGCTCCACATCCCACTGCTCCTCACCTGGGGCACCTTCATCCACAGAGACCACCTCCTCATCTCCTCTGTGTCCTGGCCAGCCCCCTGTGGGAAGATACAGCCCCTCCTGAGCCTCCCATCCCCATCCCATGGGAGGACACAGCCCCTCCTGAGCCCCCCATCCCTGTGACGGTGTTCACAGGGGTCTGAAGATGAGGGAAGAGATGAGGATCTGACTCCATGTTTCAGAAGGCTTGATTTATTATTTTATGATATATATTACATTAAAACTATACTAAAAGAATAGAAGAAAGGATTTCATCAGCAGGCTAGCTAAGAGTAGAAAAAGAAGGAATGAATAACAAAGGCTTGTGGCTCAGACTCTCTGTCCGAGCCAGCTGAATGTGATTGGCCATTAATTACAAACAACCACGTGAGACCAATCACAGATGCACCTGTTGCATTCCACAGTAGCAGATAACCAATGTTTACATTTTGTTCCTGAGGCCTCTCAGCTTCTCAGGAGGAAAAATCCTAAGGAAAAGATTTTTCAGAAAATGTCATGGCTACACATCCCCATCCCCATCCCATGGGAGGACACAGCCTGTCCTGAGCCTCCCATCCCCATCCCAGCCCCTCCCTGGATGCTGCAGGTGTCCCAGCGATGCTCCCATTGTTCCGCCCCCCGGCAGTTTTGTCCCTTGGCAAGGTTGGGAATGATTCTCTTCCCATCCCCATCGCCGCTTTCATTCTCTGCAGCCGCTCTCACTTTTGTCTGACGCAGCCCCGCTTTTCTTAGCAGGCCCCTGCTCTCCTGATTGAGGGATTGTCTCCTTGGGTGGTGGGGAAAGTATTCTTCACAGCTTGGAATTATGATTCAAATGTCTCCGTTTCAATGTGCTCTTCCAGCTGATTCAGCTGCTGATTGTTCCCCGCCTGGAGCTGCCCGGCTCCGTGCTCGGCTCTCGGCTCCAGCCTCGCACCT
>NW_005054532.1:668684-673543 GCF_000277835.1 Geospiza fortis | reverse complement strand
AGTCAATGTTTGAGGGTTTAGGGGCACATCAAGAAAGGGACCACAAAGCTCATCCAGGGCCACCCCTGCCATGGCAAGGACACCTCCCACTGTCCCAGGTGCTCCCAGCCCCAGTGTCCAGCCTAGCCTTGGGCACTGCCAGGGATCCAGGGGCAGCCCCAGCTGCTCTGGGCACCCTGTGCCAGGGCCTGCCCACCCTGCCAGGGAACAATTCCTCATTCCCAATATCCCATCCAAACCTCTCCTGGTTTAGTTTAAAACCACTCCCCCTTCTCCTATCTCTGGCTGGCTGTGGACAAATGACCTCTCCCTGTTTTCCATGGACCCCAGCGGACACAATGATGTCCCTGGCCTGGCTGCCATCTCTCCATGAAGGGGACAAGGCTGCCCAGAGAATGGTCCCATCTAAATCTCTCCTTCTTCAGCTTAAAACCTTTTCCTGTGTCCTGCCCCTCCATCCCTTGTCCGCAGTCCCACTCCAGCTCTCCTGGAGCCCCTGCAGGCCCTGGCAGGGGCTCTGAGCTCTCCCTGGAGCCTTCTCCTCTCCAGGTGAGCACCCCCAGCTCTCCCAGCCTGGCTCCAGAGGGGCTCCAGCCCTTGGACCATCTCTGTGGCCTCCTCTGGACTCACCCAGTTCATGCTGCAGCTGCCAGGGGCTTCTCCTGCTGTTTTGTTGATGCCCAGAGGTCAACAACACACTGGCAATGGGCACAGGTGTCAGCATCCCAATGGAGCCTGAGCCCTGCTTCGCCAGCCTGCACTCCAAAGACTCCCAAAATCACGGACGGCTCATCCACACATCCCTAGGCCTGGGCCAAAGCAGTGTCCAGCCTTCCCCAAGGGCTTTGCAGCTCCCTGGGGCTCCCCATCCCAATGGATTTCCATGCCATCAGTCCCCAGGTAACATCTGGGTCAGGATCCCCCACCTGCTGCTGGCCTGCCTCGGGTCAGAGCCAGCACAGAGCCAAGGGGCTCCCTGGCACTGCTGTGCTCCTCCCAATCCTCCGGCCCCAGGAGCTTCCCATTGCCTGTGACTGCTGGTGGATCCTCACTGTGCCCTCTCCAGCTTGGATTTTTAACTCTTTCCTTCTGTAAATGCATCCCATTCCTCCCCAGGCTGAAGTGCTCCACACACCTGAGCCATCAGCCCCTGCCTGTGCCAGCCCCTGCTGCCCTGGGCACTGCTGGCACCCTGCCCTGGGGGATTCAGGATCCTGCCCTGTGCCCTGGGCACTGCTGGCACCCTGCCCTGGGGGATTCAGGATCCTGCCCTGTGCCCTGGGCACTGCTGGAACCCCTTCCTGTGGGATTTAGGACTCTGCCAGGAGCTGTGAGGCTATGGGGTGACAGTCCTTCCCCACAGCTCTGGGGTGAGGAGCTGATGGGGGGGGACAGGCTGACAGCAGCGTGGGGTGGCCCCACATGTGCCCGAGTGTCCCTGTGCTCAGGAGGTGCTTCCTGAGCCTTTTGTGTGATTTGTGAGGGCTCCTCCAGCAGCACGGCCTGGGAGAGGGGTGGGAACGGGGTGAGGTATTGGACTTACCCCTTGTGACCCCAGCAGCCCTGGCAGGGTTGTGGGGATGGGGATGGGGGTGGGATGTGGGGCAGGGATGTGGGGCAGGGATGTGAGGCAGGGATGTGAGGCAGGGCTGTGGGACGGAGATGTGATGTGGGATGGGGATGTGGGGCAGGGATGTGGGACAGGGATGAGGGACAGGGATGTGATGTGGGACACAGATATGGTGTGGGACGGAGATGTGATGTGGGATGGGGATGTGGGGCAGGGATGTGACGTGGGGCAGGGATATGGGGCAGGGATGGGATATGGGATAAGGATATGGGACAGAGTTGGGATGTGGGACAGGGATGTGATGTGGGGCAGGGATGTGGGACAGGGATGGGATGTGGGACACAGATGTGCCGTGGGACACAGATGTGGTGTGGGACACAGATGTGATATGGGACACAGATGTGACGTGGGACACAGACGTGACGTGGGACAGGCCGCTCAGCTGGGGGCACCCAACTCCCCTCTCCTTCCCAGGGAGCTGCCTGAGGATGGATCCATCCCTCTCCTGGCACCAAAGCTGAGAATTCCGAGCTAAAACCAATTCCATGTACACGGCGAGGGGCGGCTGCATTTTTCATGAGCCAGATGAGCAAACAAAACAAGGCTTTTCCAGGCGGGCAGAGCCGGCCCTGCCGCTCATGGTCACTAAGCAGAAGAGGCAGGAGCGGCTCTGACAGCCCAGCGAGAGGTGGGGACAGCGACACCGGCACGCTGTGCTCCTGCCACATGCTGGCACATCATCCCCGCTCCCGCCATCCCCCGGCCGCGCTCCCCACAAAGCTCCTCCCGGGGGAAGAGCTGCGGGACTTGTTGCTGGTTTGTTTCCTTTGCTTTTTTTCTGATTTTGAACACAATTCATTAAAAGCCAGCGATGGCGTCCCAAAGGGCGTTGTGGGAAGGCAGAAAGCCGGGAGCAGCCCAGGGATACCCCTCTGTGCTCCACCACGCTGGGGACACTGCAGGGCTCAGCTCCGTGGTGGTGTCACCAGCCAAGGCACACAGGGACCCTGCCAGTGTCCCCCCAGCCCTGGGGAAGGATGGAGACAGGTCTCACAGCTCCCTAGAGCAGCAGAGCTTTGCTGAAGTCTCCAGCCACAGCATGAAACTGATTTAATCTGGATATTGGGAAAAGGTTCTTCCCACAGAGGGTGCTGGGGCACTGAACAGGGAATGGCCACAGCCTCAAAGCTCCAGGGGTGTTTGGACAATGCTCTCAGGCACAGGGTGGGGTTGTTGGGGTGTCTGTGCAGGGCCAGGATTGGGACTGATGATCTCCATGGGCCCTTTCTAGCTCAGGATATTCTGTGATTCCACAATTGTGTGATTTGCCAGCCATGCTGAGCAGTCAGGACCATCCCTCTGGGCTGTGGTGGCAGCTGAGGCACAGCTGAGCCGCACCACATTCACCAGGCTCAAACCTTTCATTTTGGAGCTGTCTAGACAGGAGCCCCATCAAGCCCAGGAGAGCACTGAGAGGCACCAGGGGGGAGGCTGAGCAGCACAGCCTCTGCTCCCCAGAGCTGCCCCAGAGCCTCTGACTCACTGCCCGAGGAGCAGCTCCCCCAAGGACTGCTGGAATTGCTGCCACAGCCCCGGGTGAGGGGCTGGCAGCCTGGGAAGGGCCTGCCAGGTGATTTTTCCCTGCAGAGAGAGGAGATCTGGGCCTAGGTCTCCATGGATGTGCTGGAGATGTGCTCCAGATGGGACTGGGCTGTGTGGTGGGGCTGGTGGGGTTTGGTAGGGATGTGGCTGTGCTGTGACTCTGGCACGTGTCCAGAGGGACATTGGAGGGTGGGGGTGACATCACCCTCCTCACTCCTCCCCTTTATTCACAGTGAATCCTTATTTTAATGATAAGCAGGAACCAGAGCCACGGGGCCAGAAGGGACTGATGGGTGCCCAGCCCTCCTCTCCTGGTGTGTGCCCAGCACCATTGCATGAGAAGATCCTGCTCCATAAATCCAGGGAGGCAGGAATCCCTGGGAGCCAGGGCGAGGGATCTGCTCCCAGCCAGAGCCAGGGCCCCCTGACCTGCGTGGGACAGGACAACCCCACTGTGACCTGTGTGGGACAGGACAATCCCATCCTGACCTGTGTGGGACAGGACAACCCCACTGTGACCTGTGTGGGACAGGACAATCCCACCCTGACCTGTGTGGGACAGGACAACCCCACCGTGACCTGTGTGGGACAGGACAATCCCATCCTGACCTGTGTGGGACAGGACAACCCCACTGTGACCTGTGTGGGACAGGACAATCCCACTGTGACCTGTGTGAGACAGGACAATCCCACTATGACCTGTGTGGGACAGGACAATCCCATGGAGCTGGGGCCATGCCAGCCCTCCCAGCAGCCCTCCATCCATTGGGGCACTGGTAGGAGCTGGGATTGGGGGTCCCTGAGCTGGGATTTGGGGTCCCTGGGTGCTGGGGGATGGCTCCATGCCTGCAGTGGGAATGTCCCAAGCCCTGGCACTGGCACAGGGACACATTCCCAGGCCTGGCTGTGTTCCCAGCTGGCAGCACCTCCAGGGTGCACATTCCCCGTGGGTGTCCCAGCCTTGGGTGCCTTCCCTCCGTCCCAGGGGCAGCACCCAGGCGTGGGTGGGTGGGGAGTGTGTGCCACACAGGCCAGCCCTCCCCAAAAGGCTGTGATGTGGCTCCATCTGGGGACACTCTGCTGTCACCTCCTCGCCAGGGGACAATCCCTCTGAGCCCGCGGTCCCCAGTGCAGCAGCGCTTTGCTCCTCATGCTGACAGCTTGTCAGGGAGCTTTCCTGGGAGACTGGACTGGTTTTGGGGAGCAGCAGCTGTGGGTGAGTCCCATGGGTGGCAGCAACCAGAGCAGGGTGCCTCACTGTGCCTGGCACAAGCTGGGGACAGCCCTGTGGGCACCCATGGCAGCTGAGGCACATCCTGAGAGCCCCAGGAGCCTGCAGTCTTCTCCTGCCTCCTTTTCTGGGGTGCAAAGCAGGGGGGTGCAGTGCTCAGAGCCCTGTGGACCCCGAGGACACCTCCCAGTGCCACCAGGGCAGATCTGGGGAGGCCCTTAGCAACGAGGAGGTGACTCGGTGCCTGTTCGGAGGGAAATGGAGCTGCTGGAGTCAGAGTAAATAATTAAAGCCGCAACTGCGGAGGAGAAAGCCGAGATAACCGAGGCAGCTCAAGCAGAAAAGCAGGGATTCGCTGCAGTCAGCTCTCCCAGCACGGCCCTGGGGGCTGTCCCTGCCGTGTCCCCAGCGGCCCTGGGGGCTGTCCCTGCCGCGTCCCCCGTGTGCCCCCTCCCC
>NW_005054532.1:665119-668416 GCF_000277835.1 Geospiza fortis | reverse complement strand
CCTCCTCCTCCTGGTGCTGGCTGCCCCCGTGGCCCAGGGAAGCCCCTTCCCACGTCCGCGCCGATTGATCCGCCGTGTTTTGCTGCTCTTTCATGTGCTTCATAAATGTCAACTTTTTTCCTCTGACAAAGAAATTTTGTGGTAATGACTCTTTGTGCCACTTCTAAATCCCCAATTACATAAGGAGCAGCAGCACAAAGCCATTCCCTTTGGTGGAAATCTCCGCGTAATCCCTTTTCCAGAGAAGCAGCCCGCCAGTGACACGCTTCTAACTCTTTGTTTGTTCTTTTGGATCAAATCTAACTGATTGCCGTGACTAATTAACTTTCCCTTTCTTCGGGCCTCTGTTGTCTTAATTAATTTCACAAATGCTTCGTTCCCAGCTCCCAGCCAGCTCCCAGGCTCGCTGGCGCAAAGCACCGGCAGCAGCAGCAGCAGCAGCGCGGGCGCCCCTGGGGCAGGGCTGACCCTGCAGCCCGGGGGTTCCACAGCACACAGGGCCACCCAGGCACGTCCCCAGTGCCACCAAGCCCCTGCAGGGCCACCCTGGCACATCCCCAGTGCCACCAAGCCCCTGCAGGGCTGCAGGGACCCCTGGGTGTCCAAACCCAGCACATCCCTCTGGCTGTCCAGGACGGCCAGGACCCCTGCCAGAGGGCTCAGAGACCCTGGCACAGAGCCCAAAACACCTGTGGGTTTGATTATGACCCCTGGAGCAAGTTACCGACCTTGGATGAAGATCAGCAAGCCATGACAGTTTAGGTAGAATAATAGTGAAGTTATCATGGGGTGGAAAGGTAGATTTTGGGGTTTTTGGTATGGGGGTTCAGGAGGCAAGATGGAGGGAACTGGGTGTGTCCAGTCTTTCTCCTTCTTCTTCTTGGCCTCCATCTTCTGCTGTGATGGTGGCACTTACAGATTGGTTTAGAGTAGAAGCTCACTGTCTAACATAGGTGATAGGTATTGGGAAAGAATTGTAAACATTGTACATGTAGTTTTTAGTATAAAGAGATAACACTGCCCTGGGGGCAGGCAGAATGCCTGGAACTGTCCTGCTGGACGGACCTCGGCAGGGCAGGAGAAAGAATTTTTTATAGATAAGGAACAATAAACAACCTTGAGACCGAGAACTGAAGAGCTCTGACTCCTTCTGCAAGCACCGGGCTGGGAAAAGAGACTTTCTAACACATCTTGGGGTCACTGTGAGCAGCTAGAGATCCCAATACTTGGCACCGCTGCTGGGGTGTGCCAGGGCAGAAGGTGGCTCCTTGGAGGAGTGGATGGAGCATCTCCTGCTGCTCCTTGTTTAATCAGGTCCTCCCCATTTCCATCTCCTGCCAGATCCTAATTTTTGCCTGGGTTACTTCCCCATGCCCTGCAAAGCCCTCCTGAGTCAACAACCAGGCTGGGAGAAGCCCAGCCCATAAATCTGAGAGTGTTAAGGGCTGGAAAGGACCTTGAAGATCATCTCACCCCAACTCACCCTGCAGTGGGAAGGGACATCTTCCACTAGAGCAAGTTCTTCAAGGTCTTGTCCAACCTGGCCAGGGATGGGGCATCCACAGCCCCCCTGGGCATCCTGTGCCAGGATACCCTCCTGAGCATCCTCCTCCTCCTCTCACCAGCCTCACAGGGGAGAATTTCTTCCTCAGTAAAGGATTTTTTCCTAAAGTAAAGCCTGGTGAAATCCTGCTGCAAAGGGCTGGTTTGGTAACATCCTGTCCCTTCCTCTTCCTGCAGGATCCTGGCACGGTGGTCACCACCACATCCCCACCAGCTGCCACTCCAGGAACCCCCAGCATCACTTGGATCTGTATCCCACGTTCTGCAGTGATGGGCACGTGGATCTCAGGGTCAGTTCTGTGCCATGGATGTGGATCTGATCTCAGGGCTAGTTGTGTGCCCTGGATGTGGATGTGGATCTCAGGGCTAGTTCTGTGGACCTCGGGGTCAGTCCTGTGCCCTGGGTATGGATCTCAGGGTCAGTTCTGTGCCATGGATGTGGATCTGATCTCAGGGCTAGTTGTGCGCCATGGGTGTGGATCTCAGGGTTAGTTGTGTGCCATGGGTGTGGATCTCTCTGCTAGTTTTAGTGCTGTGCCTTGAATGTGGATCTCAGGGCTATTTCTGTGGACCTTGGGGTCAGTCCTGTGCCCTGGGTATGGATCTCAGGGTTAGTTCTGTGGATCTCAGGGCTAGTTGTGTGCCATGGGTGTGGATCTCTCTGCTAGTTTTAGTTCTGTACCCTGGATGTGGATCTCTCTGCAGTTATTCCCCCAGGCTGGGTTTTTCCCAGACAAGGGCTGAGTTCAGCTCTCAAACCCTGCTGTTGTCCCGGGCAGCACAATGGAGCTGCATATTCATGAAGGCGCTGCATTACTCAGGGATGATGGCAGAACTGAGATCTTATCTGCTGCTTCCAGCAGCCCTTGTGGTGCCTCTTATCAGCCCTTGTGGTGGCTCTTATCAGCCCTTTCCTATCTGGGGTCTGCCCTGGATGAATAAACATCGCTGCTCTTCCTCTCCAAGGCTCTTGGGCTGCGGAGTGCAGCAGGGGATGCTGGGGAGATTCAGGGCAGCAGCCTGGCTGAGATCCCCGCCAGCCTTCCTGTGCCCCAGAAGGGGCTGGTGGCCCTTCCTGCTCCACGGGGAGGTCCCAAGCCTTGGGGTAATTGGGGAGGAACACGATTTGGACACTGCTCCCGCCCTGGATGTGGCAGAGTTGTGTGGCCACCGTGCCCCACGTGCCAGGGCCATGAGAGTGGCAGGGGGGCGCGAAGAGGGGAGAAGGGTCAGGCTGGGCCAGGGCAGGCTCAGGTTGGACATCAGAGGAATTCCCCCATGGAAAGGGGGCTCAGGGATTGGAGGGGCTGGGCTGCCCAGGGGGGTTTGGAGTGCCCATCCCTGGAGGTGCCCCAGGAAGGGCTGGAGGTGGCACTGAGAGCTCTGGGCTGGGGACAAGGTGGGGATTGGGCACAGCTTGGACTTGATCATCCTGGAGGGATTTTCCAACCTCGGTGACTCTGGAATTCTCTGTTCTGTTGGAGTTTCCTCTGGCACAGACACGGCTGACAGAGTTTCAGCACCCTGGAATCAACAGTGGCACCACCCAAGGGAGTGAGAGGGACCAGGCAGGACATTGTGAGCTCTGGGTTGGGGCTGAAGGGGTGCCCCTGTTTGCCATCAAGGCCTCTGGTAGGAAATGAAAGAGCTGGAGGAAATCCAGGAGCTCAGAGGAGGTGCTGAGGGAGCCAATCACCCCTGCAGGTGCTGGGAGCTCGGAGGGACCTGTGCTGT
>NW_005054532.1:651543-665095 GCF_000277835.1 Geospiza fortis | reverse complement strand
AACAGCAGCAGACGACTCCTCCCAAAGGCTGCCAGCAGAAATCAGCCCCTTTGCAGAGGGTGTGCTGAAACCCATCTGCAATTAAGCCCTGGCAGTGCTGCTGTGCTTCCCCAGGGTCAGCAGCCTGCAGAAATTCAGGAGCAATCGCTGCCGTTCCCGGTGGATTCACCTGGAGCAGCATCCATCCCTCAGGCCGGGATCAGACCCCGCTGCCAGCCCAGTCCCTGCTCCCAGCTCGGGGCTAAAACGCTTCTGTCACCTCACAGAGGGAGCCGTGGCCTCTGGGGACAGCAGCTCCCAGCCCTGGCCCGGCAAATGGGGGCTGTGGCTTCACAACAAAGGGCTGAGGAGAAATTTGAAAAGATTTTGTCTCCCTTTGTAGAAACCTTTGATTAAACCGTGGCAGCCGGGATTGAGCTGGTGCTCATCTCCCTGGCCTCCCACCCCCTCCTAGTTCTTCATCTCCCTCTCTCCTGCCTTTTTGCCTTGCCTCTTTTTCTCCCTTGGCTTTGGAAGGGAGCAGATCAATAAATAAATAAACACACAGAAATGTTATTTCTGCAGCAAGAGGCGCCTTGAAGTTCATCAGAAATAACAATCCCGACCCGCGGTGCATGCGCAGGGCAGGCAGGAGGGATGTGATTATTCCCTGGGGAAAAAGCAGCAGCACAACACGTTGGACCTGTTCCGAGGGCTGACAATTCCCCAGCAGCCTTTGAGCTCTCACTCAGTGGCTCCAAGAGTTTTGACATGAAAGGGCCACCAGTCAAATGAACGGAAGGATCAACTCGCAGGATTAAATGTCCTTGTCACCAACCCATCAAAACATGGCATTATTTTGGAGGGACAGATCGTTTGGAGGAGTTTACAGCAGATTAAACCTGAATTTCCAGGGGATTTTTGGCGGGTGAAAGGCCCCAGGTGGCACCAGTGCTGCAGGAGCACGGTGTGGCTGCGTGTCCCCAGGAGGAGAAGGATCCACCTGGCCCTGCAGGAGCCTCAGCCACTCATCTGCCATGCAAAGGAGCATGCAAAACCCCAGGGCTCCTCCCAAATCGGCCCAAAGCTTCCTCCAGAGGATGGGGAACTAGAATTCCAGGGTTTACAGCGAGTGCTGAGATGAGTCAGGATCCAAAGGCTTTCATCTTGGGGCTTGATGGCCCCAGAACAGCCCCAGATGGGGAGAGTTGGCAAAGGGGACGCTGCAGCAGACATTCCTGGGAGAACACCCACACCTGCAGAGACAGGAGGCTGTCTGGGTGCATTCCTGGGAGCAGACATGTCCCTGTGTCCCACCAGGGACTCAGGGTCCCCGGAGCACAGACCCACAGAGCAGAGCTGGAGGATGAGGGGGGACACAGCCCCAGCCCCCCAGCCCCCTTCAAGCCTTCCTCAGAGTCGGGGTGAAGATAGGCAGGACCCTCTTGTTAAAAATAAGTTAGAAAATGTTGTAAAATAGTTGATAGACTGTTAAGCATGTACTGTTAGTTTGGTTATTATATTTTAAAAGGGGTTAAAAGAGCAGTTGTAAGAAATCTAGAACTCCACATACCATAACACACCTCAGCAAAGTGCACCATGAGCCAGCCTGGACAGAACTGTCATGGGCCAATTGAGCGCCTTAAACCTTCATGTTAATGAAGGATCCCAACAGACACCAATCCAAAGGGACAAAAAACAGGATAAAAAGGGGCATCTGACCCAGGGAAGCTGTGCTGTTCCCCTGGACCATCAGGGCCATCACTGCTGAGCAGCCCCAGCACTGGCACTGCTCCATCCTCGAGGGAACGCTCCTGCTCGGCCCGGGCCCCCTTGCTTTGGGCCTTTCTTTTTATTAGAATAAATGCTGAAATCACTTTAGTACCAGGAGCCTGCTCTCGTTTTTAACATGTGCTGTTAGTTTGGTTATGATAAAAGGGGTTAAAAGGGGAGTTATAAGAAATTACACCTCAGTAAAGTGCACCACGAGCCAGCCTGGACAGAACTGTCATGGGCCAAACAAGGCCTTAAACCTTCATGTAAATGAAGGATCCAAACAGACACCAATCCCAAGAAACAAAAAACAGGATAAAAAGGGGCATCTTACCCAGGGAAGCTGTGCTGTTCCCCTGGACCATCGGGGCCATTGCTGCTGAGCAGCCCCAGCACTGGCACTGCTCCATCCTCGAGGGAACGCTCCTGCTCGGCCTGGGCCCCCTTGCTTTGGGCCTTTGTATTATTATAATAAATGCTGAAATCACTTTACTACCAGGAGCCTGATCTCATTTTTAATGCTCCAGGTCCTTGTCACAGCCAGCAATGCCCCAGGTGAGCTCTGGGGCTGTTTGGGCAGGGGAGTGTCTGCCAGGACATCCAGCACGTGGCAGTGCCAGTGAGGACCCACGGGGCAGCAGCTCCTGAGATGGGGTGGGAACAAGGGACAGCTTGGTTCTGAGGAGCTCAACCTGCTCCTTTCCAGGTGCAGGGGTTAATGGGAGCTCAGCTTGGATAAAAGGGAATTGTGGACGGGTCTGGGGAGCTGATCTGAGTCCTTTCCCGTGGGAGATGTCTCAGCAGCTCTTGCTGTCACTCAACAAGAAAATCCTTGTGTGGAGAGTCCAGCCCATGGCCTGTTCCAAGGAGTTGCTGGTGGCAGTAGTTCCTGAAGGTTTTCCATGAGGACTGAGCCCAGCACAAGCTTGGGAAGGGTCAGAGGGAGCTGTCCTGCTCAGCAGTGAAATGCTGGCTGTGTTTGGGTGGAGAAAGGAGCAGGGTGGGAAAAGGAAGTCAGAAAACTGAAAAATTCAATATATGTGGAAATCACAGTGAAGAGACAGTAGAATTGGAAGGGGATCAGCCTGGGGAAGGCCTGGTCAAGAAAACCTGTGGCTTCCCCACCTCTGGAAGTCACCAAGGCCAGGTTGGACAGGGCTTGGAGCAGCCTGGGACAGTGGAAGGTGTTCCTGCCATGGCAGGAGTGGAACAAACTGAGCTTTAAGGTCCTTCCAACCCAAACCATTCCAGGATTCCATGAGTCTATGACCTGTACATGGTGTTGTTTGAGCTGGTCCCATGGAGCCCCTCAGCCAACAGGAGAATCCCTCCCAGCGTTCCTGGAGAGCCCAGCAGGTTGTACCCAACAGCTTTGTGCAGAGACGGGGGGATGTCAGAGGAGGGAGGATGTCAGAGGAGGGAGGATGTCAGAGGTGACCTGTTCCCTGGCTTTGTCCCATCTCTCTGGGAAACCATCTGGGGGTGTTGGGTGTCAAGCAGCATCTGCAGGTGTTGTGGTTTGAAATTCTCCTTCCTGCAGAGGAATTCCATGTGGCCAGGCCAGGCAGTTTCCAAAGCACTTCCCCGGGGTGATTTACTGCCAGGAGCACTGCAGAGCCCGCACGTCCCTCCTGTCCCCTCCTGTCCCCTCCCCGAGGCACCTGTGGGGCACAGAGCACTCAAACCCCAGCATGGTTCTGCCTTTCTTTCTCTTGGCCTCCGTCTCCCCAGCTTTTTTTGAAATCTCTGTTGTTTCATAGGTAGCATCAGCTTGAAAATTTATATATGTAGCATTAAAAATACTCTGCTTTTTAAGCCTGAAGAAGTTATAAAATTAAAGAACATGCACTTTTTGCATCAAGTTCATGACCCTCATGATTTTGGGTGCTACGACCACCATTCCCTCTTTTGTGTGACACAGAGCTTGTGTGAATTTATTTGCAAATGCTAGGGGTGCAAATTTATGCTGCTTTTCATGTGCCTGCACCCTGCAATTCCAGCGGCTGGGAGGGAGCCGTGGCACCCGGCAAGGCTCACAGGAATTAGAGCCAATTAAAAAGAAAAATATATATATATATTAATATATGCTAGTATGCTAGGTATCCACAAGGGCTTCTCACATTCTTTTGCCATCATGCAATGATGTGCCAATGTGGGATGTGGATATTCTGTGTATGGCTTGTGCTGCCTTGTGGGGCACTGCAGTATCTCTCTTGGCCCAGAAAAGAGCAGGTCTGACCTGCACACGGCTGCTCTGGGGCTGGCTGCTCCCTGCCTCTCTTATCACAGCTTCCCCAGAGGAATTTCCAGAGAGGAACTGTGCCCGCTCCCCCAGCCCGTGGGGATGGAGCTGAGCTCTGAGCTCTGCCTGGGGCTGCTTTGAAGGGACGAGGGCTGCAGAGAGCCAGCTACGGCTGGCGAGTGCTTTGCAGCATCAAAGGGCGGCCTAAGCTCCTCTCTGCTCCCTCTCCATCCTGCCCAGCTCGTTGTGGAGCCTCGGGGATGATCGCAGCCCCCTCCTCCACAGCTCCTTTTAAAGAGCTTTTGGTGCCTCACTCCAGGGAGTTAGTGGGAAATGCTGCCTGGTGTTTGCAGCTGGAAAGGTGCAGCCCGCAGGGATGGGATGATGGGGTCCCTGAGGAATGACAGCACTGGAGAGACAGGAATCCTCATCACACAATCCCAGCCTGGTTTGGGTTGGATGGGAACTTGAATCTCATCTCATCCCACCCCTGCCATGGCAGGGACACCTCCCACTGTCCCAGGCTGCTCCAAGCCCTGTCCAACCTGGCCTTGGGCAAGCCAGGCTTCATCCCATTTCCACAAGCAGAAACAAACCAAACCAAACCAAACCAAAACCAAAACCAAAACAACAAAAACTAAAATAAAAATAAAAATAAAAACAAAACCAAAAAATTTAAAATAAAATAAAATAAAATAAAATAAAATAAAATAAAATAAAATAAAATAAAATAAAATAAAATAAAATAAAACAAAATAAAATAAAATAAAATCAACACAAAACCCAGAAAATAGGAAAAAAAACAAAAGGCAGGAGGTGAAAGATGCTCAGGGTGCACATAAGCAGGTTACAAAGCATCGTTCCATTTTCCAGGTTGCAGCAGGGAGAGGGAAGAGCAGCAGCGTTTCCCACTGACAGGCAGCGCCAGCCGTGGCACAAACATCTCATCTGTGCCTGGAAAATGAGGCTGTGGAACCTGGAAACGAGGAGCTGCCCATTAGGCTGATGTGACATTCATGCTGCACGCCCTGCAGACAGCGCCCACGGTGAGCCTGGGAGCACTGGGACAGCAGCAGGGGCTGCACAGCAGCGTGGGGCTGCTGGGACACCCCTACTTGTGGCACCTCACCCCTCTCCTCAACCTGGCTGCGCCCACGGTGTCCCCAAAGGCACCCCCCAAAGCTCAACTCCTTCCCAGCACCGCTGGAGAGGCAGTAAATGAAACACTATTGCCTGATTACAGCCAGGATATGGCTCTGAATTGACTGCTTTATAGTCGTGGGTAATTTAATTTTTTCCTGCAGTGAATGGGCTGCCATATGCCCACAGCCCTCGCTCAGATCCCGGCACAGCTGCTCCCTGAGCACTGCTCCTGTCCCCATCCTGCCCCTGGTGCCTTCCTGCAGGGAATCCCTGCCCCAGCAGGCAGGAAAACCACCCAGAGACCCTGCAGGGAACCCAGGAGCTGTGGGAGGATGGCCCAGCTGTGGCTGCAGGGTCTGAGGCTGGAACTGTCCCAGCAAGGATGGCTGAAGCTGCCCCAGGATGGGCAATGCTGGAATGCACCCAGGGCTCCTGGAATCCCAGGGAGCTGGGATAGAGGCTGCATTTTGGGCTGTACAACCCAAAAAAAGCCTCTGGTTAGGCACTGATCCAGCTCAAATCCCTGCAGGCACTGCCACCCTCCAGGGCAGCATCCCCAGGGCTGGGGGGGAGCCAGCCTGGCTCAGAGCTCTGCCAAAGGCTGAGGGGCTTCAGCAGCTCCATCCTCTGGCAACTGGGATGGATGGTGAGCAGGGAAAGCAGCAGAGTGCTGAGAGCCCCTCAGCAGCCCTGCCCAGCCCAGCCCAGCCCTGCCCAGCCCTGCCCAGCCTCGCTGCACCACGGGGCTCCTTGTGAAGGCTGATCTAGAACAGAGGCTGGATAGAGATAAACAATAAAGCAGGGATTTATTAAAAGGCCTCAATGGATCCACCTTGGGCAGCACAAGAGCCCAGCCAGAGCTGCACCCAAGATGAACCAAAATGGCCACAAAATGCACAACTGCTCACGAGGTCTCTCACTTTTATCAGTTCTGCCCCTTTTGCATATTGCAGTTCATTGTCCCATTCCAGCTTTAGCCCAGGCAGTCCCATCCTGCTTGTTTTGCTCTCTCCAGCCCACAGTGTTTGTGCTCCTGGGCTGAGATTTGGATCATTTGTCCTTGGTTCCCAGCTGGAGCAGGAATTGTTTTGTCTCCCTGCCCTGTGCAGAGAGCTCACCATCCCATAATATGAAGCCCAGACCCACACACTAAAGCAGCACAGAATGTGAAAAAAGCTGAACCCTGAGGCATCACCAGTGCCTCAGCCCAGGACTCAGGGTTTCTCTCCTCAATGGCCTGGCTGTGTTTCTCCAAGTGGATCACATCCCTGCTGGCTCAGGGGGGTCCTCTCTCCTCCTTGGGATTTTGAGTTCTTCCCCAGTCTGGTTTCCTCTGTAAATCCCACGGGTGTGTTATTTAGGAGAGCAGTGTCTCACTCCTTCCAGCCAACACCACTGGGGAATATCACTTTTGTTTCTGCCTTAAAAAAATTCCTCTACATTTCTGCAAAACTCCTGATTTTTCTCTGATTTTTTTATCACCCAGTTGAGTGAAAACATTTTGTGTGACACCAGTTCTAGTGCAAGATCTGTGAACAGGGGGTCCCTGGGGACTCCCTGCTTCATTCTGGCTGCTTTGCCTCACCACAGGAATGCTTCAAGACCCACCCTGGGATGCCCCAAGTCCCAAAAGCTGCTGAAAAGATCACAGGAAATCTCATGGCAAAAGGTTTTATGACTCACTGCATGTCCTGTGTGCAGGCAGACAGGACATGATGGCATCTCTCATATATTCACAGCCAGAATCAGGCACAGGTAATCCACCCTTGGAGCAGCTCTGGGTGTGGTCAGTGAGGACATTCCCACCTCAGTGCCTGTGGAGCTCTGGAATCTCTCAGTTCCCTGTGTCCGTGGCCTCTGGGGCCCTTTGGGAAGCCTTTTGGTGATGTCTTCTGAGTCAGACGAGCAAATGTGATGAGTAAAATCATTGTCCTAAAGCTTTGAGACCTTTAGGACCCAAAGCTGTTTTCACAAGTGCCCTGAGGGCTGTGAAAAACTCCAAATATTGCTTTGAAACTGGAAAGTCCCTGCAAGTCCCTCACAGCTGCTGCTTCTGTTTACTCTCTGTGCCAGGATTATTAACGGAGGTGTTGAACAAGCAAAGCCAGCCCTGCTCCCTGGAGTCCTCCTGGCACTGCCTGGTCCTTGTAACTGTCCTTTGTCCTCGGTTTTAGGGGTGGGCAGTGCATGGGCAGAGATGTCCACGTGGAGATGGAGGGGTGGACAAAGTTCCTGCAGTGCCTGAGGCTTTGCTGGGCAGGGTGACCATCCCTGGGGCTGTCTCTCCATCCCTGTGCCAGTGACCATCCCTGGGGCTGTGTCTCCATCCCTGGGGCTGTGACTCCATCCCTGTGCCAGTGACCACCCCCGGGGCTATCTGGAGGTGAGCAGGGGCTGGCACTGCTGTTGCCCATGGGGCAGTGTCTGTGTGGTCCCTCTCAGGCTCTTGGAGCCCCCACGTTGCTGTGGGACTGTGTTCTCTGGGAAGATGAGCTCAGCATCTGCCCTTCCTCCTCATGGAATGGTTTGGGCTGGAAGGAACCTTAAATTTCATCCCATCCCACCCCTGCCATGGCAGGGACACTTCCCACTGTCCCAGGTGCTCCAGCCTGGCCTTGGGCACTGCCAGGGATCCAGGGGCAGCCACAGCTGCTCTGGGCACCCTGTGCCAGGGCCTGCCCACCCTGCCAGGGAACAATTCCTTATTCCCAATATCCCATCCATCCCTGCCCCCTGGGTCTCCCCCATTGCTGCCCTCCCTTCCCTGCTCCAGCCCCATGGGAGTCACTGAGATCCTGTGGCCATCCCTGGAGGGGACAAGAGCCCCCAGCCTGTCCCTGCCTCCTGCCATCCCTGCCTCCGGTGTGCCAGGGCCATGCCAGGGCCGTGCCAGGGCAGTGCAGGGACGCTCCCCACTCCCCCAGGCTCATTAATGTGGAGCGCGTGCGTGCCCCGCTCCGCGCGCATCGATCTGATAAATGAGGAGCTGCCGATGGTATTTTCTACCCTTTTAAGTGTTAAAATAACATTTTAGTGAAATATGAGCAGGTCAGAGCCGAGCTGCCCCCTTTCATCTCCCAGCACAAAGCAGCTGGATGGGAGGGAGCTGGCACTGGTGAGCACGTGTGCTCCCACATCCATGGGGATGGTCCTGCATCCATGAGAATGCTCCCAAATCCATGGGGAATGCTCCCACATCCATGGGAATACTCCCACACCCATGGGGATGCTCCCACACCCATGGGGATGACTCCACATCCATGGGAATGCCCCTACATCGATGGGGTTGCTCCCACATCCATGAGAATGGTCCCACATCTAGGGGAATGCTCCCAAATCCATGGGGAATGCTCCCACATCCATGGGAATACTCCCACACCCATGGGGATGCTCCCACACCCATGGGGATGACTCCACATCCATGGGAATGCCCCTACATCGATGGGGTTGCTCCCACATCCATGAGAATGGTCCCACATCTAGGGAAATGCTCCCAAATCCATGGGGAATGCTCCCACATCCATGGGGAATGGGCCACATCCATGGGAATGCTCCCACTTCCATGGGGATGCTCCCACATGCATGGGGGGTGCTTCCATATCCATGGGAATGCTCCCAAATCCATGGGGAATGCTCCCACATCCACAGGAATGCTCCCACATCCATGGGGGATGCCCCCATATCCATGGGAATGCTCCCACATCCATGGGAATAGTCCCACATCAATGGGAATGGTCTCACACCCATGGGGATGCTCCCACATCCATGGGAATGCTCCCACACCCATGGGGATGCTCCCAGCACCCAGGACAGGTGGGTTTGGGGTGCTACAGCAGTGCTCGAGTGTCTGGGACAGGCCTGGGCTCAGTGTGGGGTGCAGGGGTTGGTGCTGTGCCTGTGCCCAGCCCCTGGCATGGGACAAGGAGCAAAACCCATTTGCATCCACAGGGAAAACTTCTGCATGCCCAAAGCTCCTACAGGTGCAGAGCTTTGTTTGGAAGCTTTAGCACCTCAAGGCTTCTCCTTGAGTCTTTCTGGCTGTTGTCTCTGCAATTGCTTTGTGGAAATGTCATGGCTTGGTCTGAGGATTGGGAAAATGAAATGATGTCCTTGAGGTCCCTGTGCAATCCCTGCCTGGCAAGGAGGTGAGGGCAGGATGCAAGGGAAACCAAACCCTGTGTGAAAAATGGGTGATTTCAGCCAGTTAAACCAATCTAGAAAATGGATTGCATGGGGGAAAAATAGGGAAATGCTCTCTGGACTGTGAAATGATTTGCTGGAAATTGGAGTGTGTCACTGACAGCTGCTCCTGGTGGAGTCACGGGTGTTGGGAAGAGAACTGGGAGCAGCAGCAGCTCTGGCAGGTCCTGGGGGCCTGACCTTTCTTGTCTGGGGGATCCAGCCCCTTCCAGGCCTGATGGATTTGTGGGATCAGTGGCTGTAGGGGATGGGAGCCATTTTCACCCCCTGGATAGAAGAGGCTCCTTCAATGCCCAGGGTCCCTGTGCACCCCTGGGGCCTGCCTGGAGCTGCCTTGGGCATCCTTCCCTGCCCATGCCACACATCCTTCCCTGCCCATCCCATAAACACTTTCCCTGTGCATCCTTTCCATGCCCATCCCATACATCCTTCCCCTTTTAATGGATCCTTTCTCATCCCATCCACCCTTCCCTGCCCACCCTATGCCTCCTTCCCCTGCTCATCCCATCAAAACTTTCCTTGGGCATCCTTCCCCTGCCCATCTCATCCACCCTCCATTGTTCCCACCCTCCATCATTCCCATGCCCATCCTGGGCATCCTTCCCCTGCCCATCCCATCCACCATTCCCCTGCCATCCCATCCATCCTTCCCCTGCCCATTTAATGCATCCTTTCCCATCCCATCGACCATTTCCCTGCCCATCCTGTGCCTCCTTCCCCTGCCATCCTGGACATCTTTCTCCTCCCCATCCCAGGCATCCTTCCCCTGCCCCTGCCATCCATCATTCCCATGCCTGTGTCTCCTTCCCTGGCCATCTCAGATATCCTTCACCTGCTCATCCCATCAAAACTTTCCCTGGGCATCCTTGCCCTGCCCATCCCATCCATCGTTCCTCTGCCCATCCCAGATATCCTTCTCCTGCCATCCCATCCATCCTTCCCCTGCCCATTTAATGCATCTTTTCCTATCCCATCCATCATTTCCCTGCCCGTCCTGTGCCTCGTTTCCCTGCCCATCCCATTAAAACTTTCCCTGGGCATCCTTCCCTGGCTCATCGCATCCACCATCCCTTGCCATCCCATGCATCCTTCCCCTGGCATCCTGGGCATCCTTCCCCTGCCATCCCATCCACCATTCCCCTGCCATCCTGGGCATCCTTCCCCTTCCCCCCTGTGTCCCTTTCCCTGCCCACCTCCCCTCACAGCCCTGGCATTCCTTCCTTCCCCTGCTGCCAGGGAAGCTGTTCCCAACTCATCCTCACATCCCCTCTCTCCACCCAGCCGAGTCCAGCTCCTCCTGAGGCTCCAGCCCCCCTTTCCACCCCGTTGCCCGATGCCTCTTCCCTCTCCACATCCCTGGAGTGTGATTGCTCCGCGCCCTGGGTGAGAGCAGGAGAAATATGTGCTGAGATGACATTTGGGTTATGCATGATGCTATTAAAATATGATAAGAATGCTATTAACATTAATAATCCTTTTCATTGTATCATTTAGGGAGCAAAACAAGCCATTAAATATTACAGAGTCATTGGGGCTTTGATGGCTTCAGGGAGGGGAACATTTGGCCGGATTTGTCTACATGCACTCTGGAAACACAACATTATCTCTGGGAAATGGGCTGCTCTGGGCTGGGCAGCTCCAGGGATCCTGGAGGGTCTCAGGTGTGCCAGGATGGTGTCTGGGTTTGAACAGCCAGGTGTGTGCTGAGGAAGGCAGGAGCCTCCCCTGAAATGGAAAATGGAAACCCCCTCCCTCTGCATTGTTTTAATTTTGAAATTAAGGGGCTCTCAGGCAAAGATATGGGAGCAGGAATAACAATTCTTTATTAGGAACATTAAAAATACAAATGCAATAGTGCAAACAGAAAACAAACCCCTGCCAGAGTCAGACCATGCCCTGTCCCCTGTGTGTCAGGGGGTGGCACAGCCCCATCCCATGGGGGCTCAGCCCTCCTGCAGTGCCAGCTGTGCTGCTGCTGGAGCAGGGATCCTGCACAAGGGGGGAGTTTTCCTCTGCAGCTCCAGGGCTGCTGCAGATGGGCCTGGGCTCCCTCTGGCAATGCAGGGCAGCAGAAAGCTGCTCCTCTGGCAATGCACTGGGCAAAGGCTGCTGTGCTGTGCCAGGCTCAGATTGGATCCAGGTAGGAATGCTTGGCTCCTCCCCTGGGCGCAGCATCTCCCCATGGGATGCTGGAATTGGATCAGCCCTGCAGGGACACTCAGTGGCCATGGACAGCAGAGATCTCCTGGAGGGAGGGTTGGCTGTGGGAGAGGTAAAGAAACTGCCCCATGGACAGAACTGCCCCTCCTCTAAGAGATGGGGATAGAACACACAACCCCAGGCACATCTTTCAACCCAAGACAGATGGGATGGAGGATCTCAGGTGCCAGATGTGGCAGCAGAGTGGGAGGTGACAGCCCTGCACCCTTGTTGGAGCACAGGGAATAGGCCAGGACCCCCTGGGAAGGGTGCAGGGGCGGGCTGGGTGCGAGGAGGCTCCAATGGAGAATCCTTGTGGTGCTCAGAGAAGGCAGGAGGAGACTGCATGGGCTGGCAGGGCTGCTCTGCCCAGTGCAGGTCTGCAGTCAGTTCTGGGTACCCCTCTTCCACTTCAGTCTCCACTGCCCTCCCCCTGTCTCCTCCTCTGGGCTATCTGCAGGTGTTACAGCAGAGGCACCACTTGGATTTCCCAGCACTTTCAGCATGGTCCAGGCTGGAATGTCTCAGCTTGGAGCAGGCTGCTGTTTGCACACCAAACCTGCTGCCAGCCCTCCCACACCACCTCCCAGCTCACTCTGATTTACCCAAAGCTCAGCATAAATCTCCTCTCCCGGCTGCCATGCTCAGCCCTGAAGCTCATCCATGTGGGAGTTCCCTGGACACTGAAGCATTAGCTCTTAAACGCTCAGAAAGGCACCTCACTCCCCAGCAGCTCCCTGGAGAGGACAGTTCCTGCATCCCTGATTCTCTGCCTGCCCTGGTTATGTTCAATCCGAGGCCTTGTGTGCTGGTTTAACCACCTTGGCAGCACCACCCCCTTCCTGCTCACCCGTCCCAGGGGAGAGGGCAGCAGGGATCCCTTTCAGCTGGAAAAGAGAGCTGTGTTTGGGACAGCTGCTCAGTTTCCAACCTCCACCACTTTCCTGGGCAGGAACCAGCCCCTGCTCCTCGCCCAGCTCATTCCCAGCATCCAGCCCTGCCAAATCCAGGCTGTGGAGGGGTTTGGGATCAGCACCCTGCTCTGGTCTGGGAGCTGGGAAATCTTTTGGTACCCACGGGCTCCTCAGTGCTGCTGCTGCTCAGGCCAGGCTCAGGATGCTGGGCAGGACCAGGAGCCAAGCCAAGGCCCCTGAGCTGCTCAAATGCCACCAGGGCTGTTGTTATCCAGATATTTCCCTGTGGTGACAGCAGCAAATGAGGGAGAGAACAGAAAAATGTACTGAGGCTTTGACAGGAGTGTCAGAGCCCCGAGTGAGCGCTAACAAGGACGAGTGTGGGCTCTTTAAACAAATCACTGTCATGTTGCAGGCATATCATGGTTTAACACAGCCACCACGAGTCACCAGGAAAGGTTAAAGCAAGAATGGAAGACTCAGTCCTGGGAAATGTGTCAGAGCTGAGCTGTCCTGGGGACTGATCGCTTCCTGCTTCAGGCCTGGAGTGTGGAGTCCTTGGAGCATCCTTGGGATGGAGCTTGGGGTTGGGAAGGGCTTCCTGTGGATGTGGGCACAGCTGCAGCAGGACCTGCACTCTCAGGGATGCTCATTCCCTGTGTCCTGCTGTCCTGGTTCAGGGCAGATTTTGGAGAGAACCCCCAAAGGGGCTCCTCTAGGAAAGCAGATTCAATCAGCCCCTCCCCACAACCGGTCTGGGAGAAAATACCTCCTTGGAGAAAAGTGGAAAAACCCGTTTATTAAACAATAAAACCTAAACAATATTAATCAATAAAGCCCCTTGCTGCTCCAAAAGACATGACAAACTGAGAAAGTCCCTCCCCGGGTTGCAGCCCAGCTCACTCAGTCTCTGCTCAGTCCCTCAGTGCTGGAAATGTCTCAGGCCAGGCCCGGCCTGGTGGGCCACAGGTGCAGCTGCTGGTGCTCTGCTGGGTGTTCAGTCCAGAGCAGGTTTGAACAGGGCCAAGAAAAGGGAAAAAAACACAGTCCAGGGAACTTTGCCTCAGCCAGCTAAACTAACTAAAAGCAAAGGAGAGCTCTG
>NW_005054532.1:649810-651507 GCF_000277835.1 Geospiza fortis | reverse complement strand
GGGTGAGTGCAGTGCCTGAAAACAAACTGCTGCTTCTTCTCTCCCCCCTTCACTCTCTGCAACAAGGCTTAAAGGTGCAAAACTTATTATTCAGCATAAACAGAACAAGACACCTGGGGATAAAAGCATCATACAGTCAAGCCAGGACACCTGCCCTGGGCAGGAGCTGCAGGAGGCTGAGCCCCGTGCACTGACAGCCAAATGTGAGTACAGACTCCAAACACACCCCTGGGCTGCTTCAGGGGTGCCCCCAGGCAGCTCTGGGGTGGCCACAGTGGCCAGCAGGCCCTGAGCCCCAGGCTGTGCCTGAAGAGGCCTCCCTGGCTGGGCTGCTGCTGTCCAGGGTCCACAGCCCAGGGGCCTGCAGTGCCTGTGGCACCAGGGGCTCGCTGAGCTCCCTGTGGGCTGTGTGACAGCAGATCCTGTCCCTGCACAGCCTGCTGGGACATCCACAGCCCTGCCATCCCTGGGGAAAGGCAGAGGGCCCAACGGGCAGTGAGTTCCTGCTGCAAACCCACTCCAAGCCCAAATCCTACTGTCCATGCTTGGTGCCACAGCAGTCACTGGAATCTGGAGCTCCCTCTGCCCTTGGAGGCTGCCAGGGCACATCCACAGCCTGGGCCAGGGCTGGCTGCAGGAACCCCCAGGAACCCTCCCAGCCACCCCTGCTGGGCTCCTGTGGAGCACACACCCACTGATCCCAGCTGGAACTCCTTTGGAATCACGAGGAATGGGATGGGATGGGATGGGATGGGATGGGATGGGATGGAACGGAACGTAACGGAACGGAGTGGAATGGAATGGAATGGAATGGAATGGAATGGAATGGAATGGAATGGAATGGAATGGCAGGGGCTGCTCACTGCCACCCAGGGTCAGCGCCTGCTGTGGCAATCCAACATGAAATGAACGACACTCACACGCTGAGATGTCCAAGGCAAAAGAGGCACCTTTATTTCTGGACCTCAATATTTACAGAATTCCAAAAGTGACCATGGATTGGAGGATGAAATTCCCACCTCTCCAATCACACTGGTCAAACCAACAGTCCATCAGTTCTCTCCTCCTCCACAAAGGAATGCAAAATAATCACTATTTACATGAAAAGCGTGTGAGAAGCTCCATTACAAAAATGTAAACATCAGAAGGCTTAGAAGAACTTTACAAGAACAGGACAACACCTGCCATTCACTGGAAGCCCCTCCTGGCTCCTCCCTGGCAAAATCAGCCAGGATCACAGCAGCAGGGCCGGCTCTGACCTCAGCACTCTGCTCACGTGCAGCCCATGGGGCAAGGAAATACAGAACAAAGAGCCCCAAAGGTGCCAAAGCCTCCCCAGCTCCTGCAGGGCTCCTCTCTCCACCACGGGGCCTCTCCCAGAGCACTGCTCCAAACTTTAATATCCAGCGTCACAGAGGCTGCAGAGCCTTTCCTGTGCACAGCCCCCAGCCAAAGGCCCTCTGCCAGAGCAGAGCACCTGCAAAGATGCTCCTCTGTCATCTGGAGCTCCTCGTTTTGAGGCTCTGGGTCCCCCTCAGCTCTGAGAGATTCAGCTGAGCAGCCCATTCTCCTGCTGGGGAAAACAATTGGGCAAGTTGCTAATTAGGCAAATGTCATTAGGCAAGAGACTGTTGTGGGAGAGATGGAGGAAAGGCTGATGTGGGAGCAGAGCCCACCAGGCTCCTACACCACTCCCT
>NW_005054532.1:648553-649790 GCF_000277835.1 Geospiza fortis | reverse complement strand
TGCCCTCCACGAGATGCTGGGGGTACTCTGTGTTTCCAGAGGGAAAAGCACACAGAGCCCATTCCCAGGGGCAGAAAACACCATAGGAAATTCAGGCTGCAAAACAAAAATATAAAACCACAGAAGGATGTGAAGGAAATGGCTCCAAAATGGCTGCAAGACAGCAATGCTGAGCCTCATTCCTGGCAGGCAGGGATGTCCCAGCTTGGAGGGGGCAGACTGGGAGAGTGGCACTGGCAGAAGGGTTCCCTACAAGAAGGGGGATGTGGAATGTGTGGCTGGGCACTGCCCACCCGTGTGATGGCTCCCTGCCCTCTGATGTTGAGATTTTCCCCTTGGACAATATGTCTGGAGCAGGAAGACAGGACTCAGCCATGCCCTGGGCTAGGCAGGCTCTGCCCAGTCTGTTCCCTGCTTTTGTCCCGTCCACTAATCAGGGCAGCAGCAGGGGAAGGGATGGAGTGGCTTTAATCTGTTTTTTGGGATCAGAGCATCCCCCTGCAGGAGCTGTGCGCTGTAGGGTCCAGCTTCCAGCAGCCTGGAGATGCTCCCAGCTCCTGGAGCCCATGGCTGCATGGCTGGAAGAAGATTCCATGCAGGGAGGGTGTTGCACAGACCCTGAAGGATAAGCCTGGCAGAGCAGAGCATTCCCTGCCCTTGTTTTCCATTCCCTGCCCTTATTTTCCATTCCCTGCCCCTGTTTTCCATGCCTCTGTTGGGAATTCTCTGGAGCACCTGCACAGCCCATGGTCCAGGCCAGCCATCCCAACTCTGGTCAGGAGGTCCAGTATCCCATCCTGGCTCTCAGAGGGATGTCTGGACCTGTGGATTTCAAGGAATTTGGGCCCCTCGCCCTGCTTGGTGCCCCAGCTTTGCTTTCCCGGGCTCCCCAGGAGGGGAGCAGCAGGGCTGGGCAGGGCAGCAGAGCAGGGAGGGGTCCCTGAGATCCCCCAGCTGCATCCATCCCCATCTGGGTGCCCAGCCAGCAGCAAAGCATCTGGAGCTGTGCAGCTGGCAGAGCAATCCCGTGATCCCAGAGAATCAGAGATTATCCAGGGGACAACTCGGGGCTTAAGTGGGATCGGGAGGAGGAGAGGAGGATTTGGAGCTGGCCCGATGGGTTAAGCCACTTGTACCAGCTGGGATTAAGAGAGAAGGAGTCTGATTTAGATGGGAAATCTGCTGCACCCCCTCGGAGCCCTGGCCATGAATTCCAGCAGCTCGTGGTGCAGGAATG
>NW_005054532.1:646064-648524 GCF_000277835.1 Geospiza fortis | reverse complement strand
GGAACGGGCCTGGAGAGCTCCTCTTCCCTCTCTGTGCGGGCTTGGAATTGCCCGCACCTCCTTCCTCATGGTCAGCATCAGTCTGGATGGCTTCCCAGGGGATCCTGCCCCGCTTCCCTCCGGACAAACCCCTTGCTGGGCCTGCAGATGAGAAGAGATGGAAGGAATTGGCATTTCCTGCTTCCCCTTCTCACAGGCATCCATCTCCAGGACTGCCACAGCTCCAGCCTGTCCTGGCGACACCTCCATGCTTGCCAGCCCCTTTCTCTGCTCCAAGGAGTGCAATTCCCTTATTGACTTGAAATTCCAGCTGCCAGGAGGGGCAGCTGAATCAGCCCTGAATCCCACGGGGATGCTGCACTGCCCAGGACTGCCACGGCTCCCCAGGCTCTCTGCTCTCCTCTCTCCTGGCTGCACAGCCAGTGGAAGCACACAGCCCCACCACGCTGGTCTTTCCTTTCCTGCTGGGATCAGGATGCTGCTCCCCTTGGAATCTGGCAGGCACAGATGGCTCTGGAACATCCTCCATCCCAGTGGGAGCTGGGATCTGGCAGCTTTTCCAAGGGTGAGGATGAGATGAAGGGAAGTGAAACAGAGCCAGAGATGGGAGACAGGGGCTGGGAGCAAAAAGAGCAGTCAGGAGTGACAGCCCCTCCTGGCACTGCCCTTCCTTCCATGGCACTCCCCTGTCCCCCTGGGGGCTGTGCAGACACGGCTGGGAGAGGGTCCCAGCAGCTTCCCCTGGGCGCTGGCAGAGGGAAGCAAAAGGGACCTTGAGCAGCTGAGAGAGGAGATGTGAAATTGGTCCCTGAGAGCAGCCCCGCTGTCTGACAGTGGCCAAAGCAGCAACAAAGCTCTGCCCGTGGCCACCATGGCCAGCCAAGCCCAGCCCAGAGCCTGGACTGCCCTTCCACACCTCTGGATCCAACCCAGGAGATCCCTGTGTGCCCCTGGAGGGGCTCTGGGGGGCAAACCCCAAATGCAGCCCCCTGTGCCCTGCAGGTGCTGACCCCCTCAGCCCTGGAGCTTGTGGGGGGTGCAGAGAGCCCTGGGGGTGAGGAATGCAGGTTTGGGTTGGAATGAAGCCCCAGGAGCACGGGGTGAAGTGTCAGAGCCCTGGGGATGCTCTTGGATCCCCCACAATGAACAGGGCTTGGAGTAGCAGCCCCCTCCAGGGATGGATTTGCATCCTGGGTGCCCTGGGCATGGAGAGCTGTCCCAGAGCTGGGGGACACCTGGATAGGAGCCTGGTGGGGTAAAACCATCCAGATCCCATTTTTCCCAGAGAAATCAGTGCCATCTCCAGCTGTGGGCTGCCTCCTGAGGGGAAAAGGAAAAGGAATGGGGAAGGAAAGGAAATGGGGAAGGAAAAAAGGAAAATAAAAAAAGAAAGGGAAAGGGAAAGGGAAAGGGAAAGGGAAAGGGAAAGGGAAAGGGAAAGAAAATGGGGAAGGAAAAAAGGAAAGGAAAAACAGAAAGGGAAAGGGGGAGGGGAAAAGGAAAAGGAAAAGGAAAAGGAAAAGGAAAAGGAAAAGGAAAAGGAAAAGGAAAAGGAAGGAAAAAAGGAAAAGGAAAAGGAAAAGGAAAAGGAAAAGGAAAAGGAAAAGGAAAAGGAAAAGGAAAAGGAAAAGGAAAAGGAAAAGGAAAAGGAAAAGGAAAAGGAAAAGATCTCCTGAGAGCAGGGGAGCAGGAGCACCAGAGCCAGCAGTGGGAGCTGCACACTCAGACAGGAAGGAGACCTAATGAGGTGCTTTATTAATTGCATTGTGAACTTTTCCTTTAATGATTCTCCCCGCAACTCCCTCTAGTTAAAGCTAATGGCCTGTAGCATGTTCAGCAGATGGATTATCCAGAGGTGCCCAGGCAGCCGGGCCCTGCTGCCAGAGGGGGGTGTGGGGCTGCCAGCCTCAGCTCCCGGGGTCCCACAGCCCCTTGGGGACTCTGCAGGACCCCAGGGACACCCTGTCCCTGCCCCATACTGGTCCCAGTGTGTCTCTGGAGGTGTGGAATGGCAGCAGCCAGAGGGGTTCCTGTTTCTCAGAGTCCCACTCTAGGGATCTGTGGGCTCTCCTGTCCCAAGGCTGGGTGGGACAGGACAGGTCTTCCTGCTGTGCTGCTGTGCAGGGTGGCCTGGAGATGGCAGGGAGAGGGAGCAGGAGCCCTGGCAGAGCAGGGTGTGGGGAAGATTGCAATGCAAGATGTTTTCAATTACCATCTGTATGGCAGATTACCTTTGTCAAGCACCAGGAGGGACCGATGGAGGGACAACCCCACCCGAGGGGCTCCTGGCTGGGAATGGGGCTGGGTTTGGGCACCTCCACAACCCAAACCCCCTGAGACAGTGTTGAAGATTGCAATGCAAGATGTTTTCCATTACCACCTGTATGTATGGCAGATTATCTTTGTCAAGTGGGCAGTTTGCCTTATCTCTCTCTGTGAGTGACCACATTCACACCTCCC
>NW_005054532.1:639563-645946 GCF_000277835.1 Geospiza fortis | reverse complement strand
AGCCACAATTCCAATGGGACTGCTGCCAACACCCTGACCCACAGGGTGTTCTGACTCTGTCAGTGTTGTTCTAGTGGACTGCATTGTTTATTTTATCCTTTTATTTTTTTCCTTCCCTATTAAAGAACTGTTATTTCCTGCTCCCATATTTTTGCCTTAATTTAAAATTATAGCAATTCGGAGGGGTGGGGAGGGTTCACATTCTCCATTTCAGGGTAGGCTCCTGCCTTCCTTAGCAGACTCCTGTCTTTCCAAACCAAGACACCTGTCTGGGCTCTGCCTCGTTATTTCTATCAAATGACAGCAGATGCTGCCCTAAAGGACCACGTGCCACCAGGACAGTGCCCGGCCCCTGAGGGTAGCAGGAGCCTGTGCTGCCCCATCCTGGGATAACCCTGGCAGAGCAGGGGGGCCTTTCCTGCCATCTCTTGGATTTCACAGAGCCTGGTGAGAAAATATGGATTTCCAGCTGCTGTGGGATGTGGGGTCACAGCCACCAGCTGCATTTAGCACTGGGAGCTGTCACAATGTGTGCAGGGAGAGCAGGGAGCTGTGATCCATGAAACCCCACAGGAGCCAGGATCCAGGGAACACTGGGGCCACAGCAGTGCAGCTCAGGCCCTGTGGGGTTCAGCTGGGAGCTGTCCTCCCTCAGCTCCTCTCCCTGCTCCATCAGGCCCCCATCAGAGCTGCCTCCTGCCCTCCCTCCCCTCCCCATTCCCTTTCCCTGTCCCTTTCTGCTGCTCTTTTCCCGGGGAAGGTGGGCACGGGCAGCTCTGGACTCATCCCACACCCCAGGGCCTGTCTGCAGGCTGAGCAGCAGCAGCAAGGGGAATAAATTAGCAGCTCCAAGAGGAGCTGGAGGTTTCCACGTGGGAGTTTGTTTCATTTTTAAAGCTGCTGCTGGGGAGGGCTGGGCGCTGCCGCCCGGCCGGGGCCGTGTTTGCATTCAGCGCTGCCATTAATTGCTGCTGGGGATGGCTGAGCGTGGGCTGAGCTCTCTGAGGTGACTCAGCTGTCCCCTCCTCGGCACCACAGCCTCATGGGGTGGCTCTTGTGTGGCCTCAGCCGTCCCCAGTGCCCGGTGCTGCCCCGTGGAAATTCTGGCTGCTCTGCTGAGAGGATTTTCCCTCTTGGAGCAGCTTTCCAGCCTGTGCTGGGGGTCTGCTGTCCCCTCCCGTGGCTGGAGCTCTCCCTTGGCTGTCTCAGGGGGCTTGGAAGGACAGGAGTCTGCTAAGGAAGGCAGGAGCCTACCCTGAAATGGAGAATGTGAACCCTCCCCACCCCTCCGAATTGCTATAATTTTAAATTAAGGCAAAAATATGGGAGCAGGAAATAACAGTTCTTAAATAGGGAAGGAAAAAAATAAAAGGATAAAATAAACAATGCAGTCCACTAGAACAACACTGACAGAGTCAGAACACCCTGTGGGTCAGGGTGTTGGCAGCAGTCCCATTGGAATTGTGGCTGCAGCCCTCCTGCAGTGTCAGGGGTGGTTCTGTTGGAGCAAGGGGGTTCTGTAGAGAAGGATGGATTCTTCCTCTGAAGATCCAGTGGGAGAAGAGGCAGCTGCTGTTCCTCTGGGGAATCCCGTGGAGAAAGCCATGCTGGTGTTCCAGAATCTCCAGATTATATCGGGGTAGCAATGCTTGGCTCCTCCCTCTGGGCTCACATCTCCCAATGGGATGTTATAGCTCTTATCAGCCATGCAGGGACATTCAGTAGTCTGTTATCACCAATGTCCCCTCCCGAGGGAGGTGTGAATGTGGTCACTCACAGAGAGAGATAAGGCAAACTGCCCACTTGACAAAGATAATCTGCCATACAGGTGGTAATGGAAAACATCTTGCATTGCAATCTTCAACACTGTCTCAGGGGGTTTGGGTTGTGGAGGTGCCCAAACCCAGCCCCATTCCCAGCCAGGAGCCCCTCGGGTGGGGTTGTCCCTCCATCGGTCCCTCCTGGTGCTCCAGGCAGGTTCAGGAATGCTGGGGGAGCTCTGGGCACTGCCAGGGTCACCTCAGTCCCCTGCAGTTGCTCATCCCATGGTCCCCAGGGAGCAGCCAGGCCCTGGGGATGGGCTGGATGCAGGGAAGGGATGGGGCAGGACCTGCCAGCCTGGGGGAATCTGCCCCACAGAGGAGCTGGGGGCTGCTGGGGGGGCAGGGAGCCAGCAGAGAGCAGGGGAAGGGACATTTTTTGGGACTGGGCTTCAGGATCACAGCGGATGGGCAGGAGGTGTTACAAAACCACATTTCCTCTGCACTGGCTCTCCCTGAGGTCTCCAAGCCCAAAGCCAAGCTCAGTTCCATGGAAGTGAAGCTGGCATGGATGTTCAGGGGCTCTCTTGGCCATGCAGGTGGCCAGACCTGCTGGGGAGGGCTGAGGGACAGCTGCAGGGACAGCAGGGCTGTGGGAGCCAGGCTGGAATGGCATGGATGGGCTGGGAATGGGATCAAAGCACAGTGCCCCAGAGGGGATCATGTGCAGGGCCTTGAGCTGCATCAGCCACCCAGAGCTGGGGTGTGTAGGGACTCCTGAGCTCCTTGGGGCTCCCTAGAGACCCCCAGAACCCTCCTCATGCCCCTTTAGCTCCCACTCCTCCTCAGGAGGGCCGGGATGGGAGGTCCCATGCCCCATGGGGGGCTGTGGGACAAGCCAGCAGCTCTGTGCTGAGAGAAGCCCCCTCCCTCTCTGGGATGGACATTCCCCAGAGCAGCTCTGTGCCTGAGCCACAATTCCAGAACTGGAATTGTGCAATTGGAATTGTGGAATTGGAATTCCAGTTGTGGAATTGGAACTCCTCCAACCCCACAGGACAAACCTTGGCCACACCTGAGCTCCCAGCAACTCCGTGCCCCACCAGGGATGCCACCAACCCAGGGTGGCCTGGATCAGCCAAACCCCGCTCAGTTCTTGGCAGCAGAGCAGTGAAACCCCCCCAAGCCCCTCCATAAAAAGGCAGAGGGAACAGAGGGGTCATGGTCAGCAGCCCCAGGGGCCCTGGATGCTCCTGCATCCCATGGGATCCCGGATCCCTGCCTCTGGAGCACAAGGCAGATGTGTTGTCAGGTATTTCCCTCCTGTAGCTGGAATTTTGCTGAATGTTTTGTCCTGGATCAGCTGGAAGTAGCTCCAGTCACTGTTAACAGTTCATTAGCTCGGTTTTGTTGTTGCTGCTGCCTCTCTCAGAGGGGAACGGCTCCGCAGAGCTCAGAGCTGCCCAAAGGCTGCTCCTGCTGGGGAGAGGCCTCCAAAGGCCCCTTCCATGGGCTGCACCTGCCTGGCCCTGCTCCTGGCACTTAGAATATGTTGGATTGTGTAAAGCAATCCAGGGAATTCACAGAATCACAGAATGACCAGGTTGGAAGAGACCTTCAAGACCATCAAGTCCAGCCCAGCCCCAACCCCTCAACTCAACCCTGGCACCCAGTGCCACATCCAGGCTTTGTTAAACACACCCAGGGATGGGGACTCCACCACCTCCCCGGGCAGCCACTTTATCACTCTTTCTGTGAAAAACATTTTCCTGATATCCAACCTGAATTTCCCTTGGTGGAGCTCGAGGCTGAGCTCTCCCCTTATCCTGCTGCCTGTCCCAGCCCATTCCCACCCTCCTCAGGGACACTGCTGGAGCTCAGCACAACACTCTGAGGGTTTTGTCATTTTTGGAGCCTCTCAGTGCCACACCATCAATTCAGGGATGAGAAACCCAGCACAGTCTTGGCTGCTGTCCGTCTGTCCCCACTCCTTCTGCCACAGTTGATATTTTCCCATCTCCAGCTCTGTGTCTTCCCATTTCCCGCATGGGGAGCAGGGGTTTCATTACCAGCAATGTCCTTTCCTGGCTGCCCTCCTATTTATGGCAGTCCTTCTTTTTTATAGCCAATTTTGTAGAGTGCCCAGCAGTTAGCTCAACTGCTTCCTTTCATTTCGGCATTATTGCCAATTTCCTGTTCCACGGGCTAAATTTATCACTTCTTTAATTGTTTGATAACTCCAGGAACCAGCTGAGAGTCACCCTGCCCTGTGCCAGCCCCTTCCTGGGGGAGGGCCCCACACTCCCACCTCCAGCATGTCTTGGTGAGGAAGATTCCAGCCGCAGAGCCATTCCCAGCCTCTCCCGGGTGCTTTTGGCCTCCTTTCTCTCAGTTTAATTTGTCCAGCCGAGTTCAGCATCCATGCCTTGGTCCATTGCCAGCTCATCCTGGGAATCCTTGTGGGGTGTGAGGGCTGCCCAGAGCTCTTCCTGCAGCACTGTCAGTGCTGCCAGCTCTGGCCTCAGCTCAGACCCAGCCCAGAGAAGATGCCAGGACTTGGGCCAGGTGGGTTTCAGTCCATGGCACCCCCTCCCTGCCTGGCTTTGGGCTGAGCAGCAGAGCAGAGGATGGATTCTGCAGGGTCAGGACAGCCCAGCCCTTCCCAAGATTGCTCCAGGCTGTGTTCCAGGTGCCAGGGAATGGGCCCATTTCCCACCCCAGGGCTCTGTGAGCTCTGCAGAGTCCCTGGGGACGCTCTGGGTGCCTGTGCAGGGCTCCAGCAGCACCCTGGCTGCTGCTCCCAGCCCCAGGCCGAGCAGGGAGAGCTGCACACCAGCTCTGGTGCCTCCTGCTCCAGCACACATTTCCCTCCTGACTGCAGGCTTTGCTGGGAGCCTTCCAGTTTTTCTCCTCGATTGGGCTGGAGCTGCCCTGTACTGCCTGCAGAGCTTGCTCTGGGTTTGTGGTGCTTCTTGCACCTCCTGACTGCGCCTGGATCCCCATTTCCTCCCCGTGCCTGCAGCTGGGGCTCCCTGGCACCAGCCCTGGCACAGGGGCCCATCCTGGTGCCAATGCCTTCCTCCCAGTGCTGCTGCAGCAAGCTGGGCTCTGGGGCAGGGTGGATGCCTGGAACCCAGCCCCAAGGCTGATCCCACGGCTTTTCCATTTTTTCCATGTTATCCCATTCCAGGGCATGGCATGGAGGTTGTGTCTCAGGAAGGGCAGTTTGTGCAGAGAGGTTTGGGCTCTGCTGCCCCAGGGCTCCACTCCACCCCATCACAGCTCAGTGACACCAAGCAAATGCCTTGCCAAGGCTTTCTGCTGGATAATGCCAAAATTCCCAAGACATCCAGGGCAGTGATCACAGCCCCGAGTTTGCCAGAGCTCCAGGAACATTGGGACGATGCCCCCGGGCACAGGGTGGGGTTGTTGGGATGTGCTGTGCAGCAGCAGGAACTGGCCTGGGTGATCCTTGTGGCTCCCTCCCCCTCGGGCTGTTCCATGATCCATCAGCCCAGAGGGGGTCGAGCATCCCGGCTGTGCCTCCCAGGAGCTCCACACTTCATCCTTGTCCTGCCCAATCCTCATCCATCCAACTGGGGCCGGTTTGTTGTCCTCGGTGCTCCTTTGATGCGTTAATTAAACGGGGCTGGGTGCTGTGAGAGCTCCCTGTGTGAGACCCCCCAGCCCAGGGGGGAGCAGCCTCTCCTCACTGAGGTCCTGCCCCAGCCTTTCTGTGCCTCCCAAACCAGCCCGGTCCCGCAGTGCTGGAGGTGACAGCCCCCTCTGAAGGGGAATTTGGAGGCACAGAATTACCAGGGGGCTTCACGCCTTGCATTGTTAGTGCTTGTCAAATATTTATGAAAAAACAATCTGGGGATAATTAATTCAGCAGCAATGGCAAAGCCCTGGCTGAGATTTATGGGATGGATGTGATTGGAGCACGGACAGAGCTCTGCCAAGCCCAGGGAAGTGTATCATCAATAATAGATTTGTCAATAGATGAAAACACCAGCAGATAAACTGGCCTTGAGTGCCACCTGGCCAGCACATCCCCACAGCCACCCTGGCCAGGGCCTGGCGAGCAGCTCCCGGTGCCACCTTTCCCTGCTGGCATCCTGGGGACTGTCAGAACTCAGCACATCCCTCTGAGTGTCCGGAGTTGCCGAGGACCCCGCCGGGGGCTCAGAGACCCTGGCACACAGCCCAGAGCACCTGGGGGTTCGATTATGACCCATGGAGCAAGTTGCCAGCTTTGTATGAGGACATGAAAGTCACAGAAGTTTAAATATTATAATAATAAAATTATCACAGGGTGAAAAAGTAGATTTTAGGATTTTTGGTATGGGGGTTTTGGGGACAAGATGGAGGAACTTGGGCGTGTCCAGCCTTTCTTCTTCTTCTCCTTGGTCTCCATTTTCTGCTGTGATGTTGGTACTTTGGGATTGGTTTAGAGTAGAAGTTCACTGTCTAACACAGGTGATAGGTATTGGGAATTAAGTGTAAATATGTTATACATAGTTTGTAGTATAAAAGGACAACACCGCCTCAGGGGCGGTCAGAGTGCCTGTGGCTGCCCTGCTGAGCAGATCTCGGCTGGGCAGAAAGAAAATTTTATAGATA
>NW_005054532.1:637300-638464 GCF_000277835.1 Geospiza fortis | reverse complement strand
TTTCACACAGGCAGCTGTCAATGGGACACAGCACCCAACCCCAACCTGTGCAGGGCAGGGTGACCTTCCCCCTGCCAGGGGACACCGGGCAGCACAGCCGGGACACAGCCGTGCTGGGGAGCGATGGGTGATGGCCAAACCCAGCCCTGCAGCCTCTCCCCAGCGTTCCTGCTCTGAACATTCCCCATATCCCTGTGCGGGGACAGCTCCGTGGGGCAGGAGATGCTGGAGCCGGCTCTGCCCCCTCTCCCTGTGGGCACCGAGGCTTCCCCGGCTGGCCGGTGGATGGCTCAGGCTCAGGCTCATCCTCATCCATCTGCTCTCCTGTCACATCCCCGTCTCCCTGATTATTTTAATGAGGATAATGATTCACACCTGGGCAATTCAAACCCGCTAACAATAACAATTTTAATTAGTTTCCACTACAAATCTGAAACGTCGTCATTAACATTTAAAACGCTCGCGATTGGCAGCTCCGTGGAACGCCGGGGCCGGGTAGGAGCTGTGGGAGGGGTGGGCAGAGCTCCAGGGTGCAGGTGGGATGGGGAAACTGCTGACGGGGTCAGGGCCGCGGAGCCACGCGCTGAGGGTGGCACTGAGCTGGCTCCTGCCAGCCCCCGGCCCTCCACGCTCTGGGAGGGAACTGGATCCTCCCCAGCTCTTCAGCGGCGTGGGCAGGAACCAGCACCTGGTGGCACTTTGGTGGCAGCTCTGCTGCTCACTGGGAGCTGTGGCCTTTGGAGACAGTGCAGGCAGGGGAGGGGACATCCTTCACCCAGGCAGGGACACCCACCTGCCCCACGCGGGGCTCCAGGAGAAGAGATTGTGTCCCAGCGGCTCAGCCTGCTGCCCCGAGGCTTTCTTGAACCCCAAAAGGCATTTTCTGCCCCCAAAAAAGCTTTGCTACAGGCTGCCCACAGCAACCACAGCATTGGGGTCAGCCTGTCTCGGTCCCACACCCTCCTGTGTGCCCCTGGTGCCAGCCCTGTCTCGGCCATCCCTCTGTCCCAGCCATCCCTCATCCAAACCATCCCCCTGTCCAAACCATCCCCGTGCCCAAACCATCCCTCTGTCCCTGCCATCCCTCTGCCCAAACCATCCCCCTGCCCAAACCATCCCCCTGTCCAAACCATCCTCCTGCCCAAACGGTCCCTCTGTCCCCTG
>NW_005054532.1:632453-636782 GCF_000277835.1 Geospiza fortis | reverse complement strand
GTGGGGCCCCCCCCCCCAGCCTCTCTGGCAGCTCCACCCGCCCATCCCTGGAGGAGGCTGGGGTGGAAACAGCCCCGCAGTGCCCGGCCCGGGCAGCCTGGCAGCGAGCACAGCAGCCATTCAGGCCTCTGGGGCTGTGGGATAACGCCGGGCTGGGATGGGGGTGGCACATGAGCATCACCCCAGAGGCTCCCCCCGGGGCAGCAGCAATGAGCAGCCGAGCTGAAGCTGTGGGTTCAGGGCAGCAGGGAGCCAGCAGCCCCCTGAGGATGCCCAGAGAGGGGGGAGCTGGCACAGCTCCTGCCCAGGTGTGCTGGGTGCTGCGGTTGTGCAGGGGCTCGCTGGGTGAGTGCTGGCCACAGCCTGGGCAGAGACCCTGGGGTCACGCTGGGGGCTGTTTGAGGTCCTTGGAGCTCCTGCCTGGAGTTTGTCCAGCTCTTTGAATGAAGGTGGAGGGAGCTGCCTGATTCCTGCCCTGCTGAGAGCCTGGGGAGCAGCACCAGGGCTGGAGCTGCTGCCCTTGTGCCTGCCCTTCTGTATTTTCAGGGACGCCTGGATTGTTCTGGAGCCCTGAAGGGCCCTGGGCTGGGGGTTCTGGCTGGGGAGGGGACAGGGGCTGTGGGCAGCAGCCCAAGGCCACCAGGACAGCTCTGAGCCCTCAGCTCAGCCCCCACAGTGCTGGGGCAGGGCAGGTTGTGCTGGCAAACCCCAGTGCAGCTACATCCCAGAGCCAGAGCTGTCCCTCTGGGCAGGGTGGGATCCTGTCCTGGGGACCTTCCCTGCATCCTGTGGGCAGCGAGGGACTGACCACTGAGTGGGCAGTGCCTGGCCAGGGTGGCTCCTGCTGCCCCCCTGATCCTGCTGCCCTCTCCCCTTTCCCAGCTCCCCAGAGCCCATGCCCAGGATCTGGTGGGAGCAGCCCTCTGGCAGGCTTCAGTCCCCCAAAACCCCCTTGAGTCCCCCCACAGGGGACCCCTGGGCAGCCTTGAGTGACACTCAGGGCTTGGGACAGAGTGATGCCACCACTGCTGAGAGCCCTGCACTGTCCCTGCAGCCTGGGCCTGGCCTGAGCTGGGCTCAGCAGCTCCTGGGGGACAGAAAGGCTGAGTGCAGATTGCAGCCACCTCCCCTCCCCTCCTTCCCCCGGCTCCACCGGCTGTTGTCTAAGTGTAAACAAGGTATTTAATATGCACAAGCACTCATTAGCATCTCCTGCTTCCAAGGCACCGTGTCTGCAGCTGGACTCGCGGGACGTGTCACAGGAAATCTCTACACACAACTTTTAATTACAGACAAACGGGTGGGCACGGTGGCACTGCCAGCTCCACTGGCACTGCCAGCCCTGCTCTGTGCCCCCTCCGGGGCAGCCCCTGGCCAGGATGGGGTTGGGGATGGTCCCAGGGTGGTGGGGACTGAGGGGACACTGGGGGTGGTGGCAGCAGGGACCTTCCAGCAGCAGGGATGCAGTGCCAGCATCACTGGTCACTGTGCCAAGGGGCCAAGTGTGGGAGCCCCATCCTTATTTTGGGATTTTGGAAGGATATCAGGGGTGGCTGTGGCCCATGGTTGGGCCAGTGAGCATCGAGGGAGGGCACCCTGAAGCAGGGCAGGAGGCTTCATCCATGTCACCTCAGGTGTCACAAGGATTTGGGTCACCCTGCCTGTGACCGTGTTCACAGGGGTCTGAGGATGAGGGAAGAGATGAGGATCTGACTCCATGTTTCAGAAGGCTTGATTTATTATTTTATGATATATATTACATTAAAACTATACTAAAAGAATAGAAGAAAGGATTTCATCAGAAGGCTAGCTAAGAATAGAATAGGAAGAATGATAACAAAGGTTTGTGGCTCAGACAGAGTCCGAGCCAGCTGACTGTGATTGGCCATTAATTAGGAGCAACCACATGAGACCAATCACAGATGCACCTGTTGCATTCCACAGCAGCAGATAACCATTGTTTACGTTTTGTTCCTGAGGCCTCTCAGCTTCTCAGGAGGAAAAATCCTAAGGAAAAGATTTTTCATAAAAGATGTCTGTGACACCCTGCCAAGAGCCCAGCCACTCCTGACCCCCTCTGTGACTCCTCAGGGTCCTGTGGCTCATCATGACCAAGGGACACAGTGAAACCCAGCCCTCTGGGTCACAGGAAGGGTCCAGGATGGGCCCTGCTGTTCCCAGCGTGCCAACAGAGGCAGCTGGGTGGGCCTGAATGCCCTTGGACAGGCAGATGGTTGTTGTTATCCATTGCTGCCCAAAATCACAGGTACTGGCCCAAACCAGACCTTCCAGCAGCCCAGTGCTTCTCCAGAGCCTGGAGCGGCCCATCTGTGGTGGGATGGACAGCCAGGCCCCGCTGGAGGAGCAGGGGTGGGAAATCCACATCCCCTCGTGGTGGGGATCAGCCCTGGGCTGGTCCAGCCTGAAACACAGCCAGGAACTGGGAATGTGCAGGGAGCAGGGGGATGGCACCCTGCACACCCCGCACACCCTGCACACCCTGCACACCCCGCACAGCCTGCACACCCTGCACAGCCAGCTGCAGCCAGCACACAAACCCCTCTGAGCCCCTGGCAGAGCAGAGCCTGGCCCAGGGCACGGGCAGAGGTGCCCAACGCTTCCCATGGCACAAGGGAACCATGGGAGCTCCAGGGCTGGCTCTGACCCTGGGCTGCTGCAGGAAGAGCTGCTGTTCCCTTCTGAGCCCCAGCAGGCACTGCCTGCTCCGACAGACACTTCTGGGAGCTGATTTTGGGGCAGATTTTCTTTCAAAAACAACTCACTGCCAATGATTTCTCACTGGCTTTCCCTGGGGAGCACTGGTGAGGAGAGGGAGGGAGGGTGGGGAGGGGCACACAGGCACCTCACACACACCTTGGGATGCTCTGGGGCACAGCAAACAGCTGGGACTGTGACCACACAAACTTTGGGATGCTCTGGAGGCTGTGGGGCACAGCAAAGAGCTGGAACTGTGACCACACAAACCTTGGGATGTTCTGGAGGCCATGGGGCGCAGCAAACTTCTGGAACTGTGACCACACAAACCTTGGGATGTTCTGGAGGCCATGGGGCGCAGCAAAGAGCTGGAACTGTGGCCACACCTGCCCCAGACTGCGGGTCCCGGGTGGCTGCACCCCTGGGGAGGGATTTATCCTCCTGGAATGTCCCATCCTGCAAAGCTTTGAGCAAGAGCCATTTGGGGTTCACTTGAGAGCATCCAAAGAAGCCTGGTGATTCTGTTCTGTTCTTTGTGCTCACAACATTTCCACAAGGTCATTTCCTCTGGAGTGGTCACCAGGACAAGAGGACACAGCCTCCAGCTGTGCCAGGGGCAGTTTAGGCTGGACATGAGGAAAAAATCCTACACAGAAAGAGTGACTTAAACTGGAATGTGCTGCCAGGGAGGTGGTGCAGTCCCCATCCCTGGGTGTGTTTAACAAAGCCTGGATGTGGCACTGGGTGCCAGGGCTGAGTTGAGGTGTTGGGGCTGGGTTGGACTTGATGGTCTTTAAGGTCCCTTCCAACCCAGTGATTCTGTGAATTCTGTGAATTCTGTGAACCTGCAGCATGGGAATGTCCCTCCCAAGGTGGGCAGCAGGCAGGAAGTAGCAGCTCCCAGGAGCTGGGGGGATGCTCTGCTCACTCAGCACCAGCTTCCCATCCTGGTACATCCCGGCCAGCTGAGCAGGCTGGGAGCTGTGTGGGGTTTCAGGCTCATTCTCAGGGAGTTTGGGCACCTCCAGGATGCAGGAACACCCTGCAGGAAAAGCTGGCTCCATCACATCTCTGTGGTCTGTGGGGCAGCTGTGGCTTCCCCTTCTCCCTTGGAGAGGCCAAAGAGACTAAATTGAGGAAGCTGGGCTGGATTTCAGGGGTAGCTGTGGCTTCCCTTGAAAAGAGAGACAGAGAGACCAAATTCATGGGGCTGGGCTGGATTTTGGGGCCCACACCCCTACGAGAGCACAGACACCTCCCTAAGCTGCCAGGCCGGGAGGGAATCACAGCAATTCCCCCAACCCCCACATCACCCCATCTGTGACAGTGCCAGCAGGCCATGTGCCCAGCCCGGGCCTCGGGGGACATTCCCTGCTCCTCCTGCTGCTCCTCATCCCCCTGCAGCTCCTCCCGGGTGGGCTGAGCGCCGCTGCATCCTCCCCCGGGAGCAGCCAGGCAGGCTCTGCAGCCCGGGGTCACTGCAGGTGACACACAGGTGACGTGTGGCCGTGTGTCCTCTCCTCCTGACGCATCCCGGGCCCCCTCCCTCGGCCAGGCACGCTGGGGTGGGTGCCTGCAATCAGCAGAGATGCCGATAAAGCATCCCGCCCATCC
>NW_005054532.1:629421-632367 GCF_000277835.1 Geospiza fortis | reverse complement strand
TCGGACAGAGAGTCTGAGCCAGCTGACTGTGATTGGCCATTAATTAGGAACAACCACACGAGACCAATCACAGATGCACCTGTTGCATTCCACAGCAGCAGATAACCATTGTTTGCATTTTGTTCCTGAGGCCTCTCAGCTTCTCAGGAGGAAAAATCCCAAGGAAAAGATTTTTCATAAAAGATGTCTGTGACACAGAAGGAGCAGCCTGAGGTGCCCTATGCCATTCCAGAGGGGTGAGCACAGGCTGTGGCATGGGGATTTCTGTAAAACCTGGGAATTGTGCCCCACTGCGGGCTGGGAGTGCTGCTGCTGCCACCCCTCTGCAAGGGGACACGGTGCCCATCCCTGGGAAATGGCAGTGAGGGGACAGAGCCGGCCTGGCAGGTTTGGGATTGGAGGGGGGATGAGTTTGGTAGGTTTGGGATTGGAGGGGAGATGGCTTTGGCAGGTTGGGATTGGGATTGGGATGGGGGATGAGGTTGGCAGGTTTGGGACTGGGAGGGGGGATGGCTTTGGCCATCCCAAGTTAATTTTCCCACCTTTCCCACTGGTTAGATAACATTAAAATTAAAAAAAAAAAAACTCCTCATCTTAATGAAGCAATCCTTTTCCTAATACTTCATATTTTATTTTCCAGAATAAAGAGATAGAAGAATTAACAAAGATTTGTGATGAACTGATTGCCAAAATGGGGAAAAGCTAAACTTTAACCAAGTTTCTGGACTTCAATATTGGGATTGGAGAGAGGATGGCTTTGGTAGACTTGGGATTGGGATTGGGATGGGGGATGGCTTTGGTAGTTTTGAGATTGGGAGGGGGGATGGCTTTGGCAGTTTTGGGATTTGGATTGGAGGGGGGATGGCTTTGGCAGGTTTGGGAGCAGCACAGATGGATTTGGGCTGTCCCCGCAGGGAGGAAAGGCAAAGCCAGGCTGGGGAAGCTTTCCCAGAGATGCTGCACGGGGGAGACCGTCAGGATTTCCAGCTGGAATGGGGAATTGCAGAGGGAGGGCCGGGAGGAGGGTCCCAGGCGGGGCAGGGGGGACAAGGAGCGCTCCGTGGCGCTCTCCATGGCAACTGCCGGGCTGGCAGCAGGATTAAGGGAATCGCTTTGGCTGTGCTGAGCCTAAACCACTGCCTGAGGGGCTGCGAGCACCGTGGGTGTCCCTGCACCTCTGTGGGTGTCCCTGTGCCCCCATGGGTGTCCCTGTGCCCCCATGGGTGTCCCTGTCCCTCTGTGGGTGTCCCTGTCCCTCCATGGGTGTCCCTGTTCCTCCATGGGTGTCCCTGTGCCCCCATGGGTGTCCCTGTGCTTCATGGGTGTCCCTGTTCCTCCATGGGTGTCCCTGTGCCCCCGTGGGTGTCCCTGTGCCTCCGTGGGTGTCCCTGTGCTTCCATGGGTGTCCCTGTGCCTCCGTGGGTGTCCCTGTTCCTCCATGGGTGTCCCTGTGCCTCCGTGGGTGTCCCTGTTCCTCCATGGGTGTCCCTGTGCCTCCGTGGGTGTCCCTGTGCTTCCATGGGTGTCCCTGTGCCTCCCTGTGCCTTCCACCAGTGGCTGGAGGGTCATTAAGTGCTGCCTAGCCAACATCTGCCCTGGCAGCAGAGACAACGCTGCTTTGGGGACAAAACCCCCTGCTTTGGGGACAGAAACCCCTGCTATGGGGACAAAAACCTCCCAAAACCTGCAAGCTGGGCATCCCCAGCACCACACCTGCCCGAGGGCATCCCCAGCCCCAAGGCCAGGCACAGGACACCCCCCTGGCCCCAGGGGAGCCCCTGCCCTGCTGGGGATCAGCCTCCTGCTCCCTGGATCCTTCCTTGGCCTCCTGGCCAGCGCTGGGGTCCCGCTGAGGCCGGTGAGCTCCTCAAGGGCAGTCTCCTCCCTGGGGAGGTGTTTTGGGGTCTCCCTGCTGCTCCCAGCACTTGAAGGTCTCTGTGCTGGGCACGGTGTGAGCATGCAGAGCCCAGCCCAGCACGTGGAGCCCGGGCAGGGCAGAGGTGCCTGTGCCAGGCAGGGAGAGGTTCCCTGGCCCCACGTCACCGCCAGGGTGACCTGGATTCCTCCCCGAGGCACGAGCCGGTGACCTCAGCCATAAACAAAGGAGTGCAATCAAACCAGGCCAAGACAGATGCCTGCTTTAGAGGCTTTTTAAAAGCTTTTGACTCATTCTGGCAGGCTGGACTAACCTTAAATTGCCGTGTGATGGAACTGGGGGGGAAATCTTCTGGCACCAGCGATGCTGCACACGGATCCATGGAGAGAGGATAAAAATAAACAGCGTGGAGAGGGCCCTGGGGCTGCCAGGAGGGGCTGCACCCCGGAGTTAACCCCTGCACCCCAACACTGCCGCCAGGAGGGATCAGCAGGGTGGGCCTGGGGGCTGGCAGCTCTCCCTTATAGGATTTTTATAGGATTTTCTGGTGGGAATATGCTTGGCTGGGATCCCAGGCCTCTGCATGGAGTCACAGCAGACTGGCTTAGAAAATGGACCTGGGGTTAATGTCCTGCTCGGCAGGGGAGGGGGAATGTCCCCAAATGGGAAAGGCAGCTGGGAACCGCAGCCAGGAGCCAGCCCGGGGTGAGAGGGGCTGTGTGGGGCAGCATTTGGGATTTTCCTGTCTGTCCCCTCCTGCCTGCCTCATTGGAAGGGACCTGCTCGCTGCTGCAGCCCTGGGGCACAAACCCAGTGTGATCCCCCTGCCCTTGGCACTCAGGGGGGCACCCTGTAGCATCCCTGCCCCCAGGGAGAGGGGCTGGCAGCTGGCACTGAGGGGGCACTGAGGGGCACGGCTCTTCCCCAGCACTCGCTGGGTACACAGGACCAGGCTGGAGGCACCACCCTGGCACCGTGTGGGGACAGGGGGCAGGCAGAGCCCTGTGCCAGCCCCGCTGCTCCTGCCTCAGCACAGAGCATCTGTGCCATCAGCCGCTGCAGCCACCCTG
>NW_005054532.1:626780-629238 GCF_000277835.1 Geospiza fortis | reverse complement strand
CAGCTCCTCCCTGCCTGTCCCTGTCCCTTTCCCCATCCCTGTCCCTGTCCCCATCCCCGTCCCTGTCCCTATCCCTGTCCCCATCCATATCCCTGTCCCCATCCCCATCCCCATCCCCGTCCCCATCCCCATCCCCATCCCCATCCCTGTCCCCATCTCCGTCCCCATCCCTGTCCCTGTCCCCATCCCTGTCCCTCTGCCTGCATCTCCTGGCCCTGGCTGGGATGAGGTTCTGGTCACTGCCAGGCTCTGATGGCACTGCTGGGCAGGTGTCCTTGTGCTCCCTGTCATCCACACGCCTGGGAGATGAGGCAAGACTTTGTAGGGTGAACCTTGTAACCCATCCCCAACCCCAGAGTCCCTGAGAGACCTTTTGGAGGTGACAAAAAGTGCTTGAAGGAGAGGACAGATGAAGTCCCACCTCTGCTGGGGGCTGTGGGCCACGGGAATGGATCCCAGCCTGTAGGAGCGTCGGGGGGTAGGACAGTGGGGATGGATGGAGACGAGAGATCTCTGCAGCCAGGTCAGGAACTTGGGGTTCATTGCAAAGGGCCTGGGTGCAGGGCCCTGCTGGGAGCTGCCAGCCACAGCTCAGAGCAGGCTGAGAGAAGAGAGGGGGAGAGAGGATGAGAGGGTGAGAGAGTAAAAGGGGTAAGAGAGTAAAAGGGGTAAGAGAGCCAGGTTCCCGTTCCAATACAATAAATCTTCTTCTGTGTTGGATGTTCTCATTCTCACTAACCAATCTAGTACAAGATACAAATCCTACAGCATTTACATACAGCCTATAAGAATCATTACATTACCACACTGGGTTACATTTTAAACCCTAAAAACTCCTCTTTGGGCCCTTCTGCCAAGCTGTAGGGTCTGCTCTGACCCTTGGGCCTGCCTGCAAGCAGAGGGTGTTGTTCCATCAAAAGAGGATTACCCTCAGCTGGCCACGCCATTGTTTTCCAGTTGTTCAGTAACTGAGGTATCTCAAAGCTTGCTTTCATTTCAATCTCACTTACAGTTTCTATATTCTCAACATCTTTTGCCAGGCAATCATATTTATAGGGCTTTCCTGTTTCACCTTCCCCAACACCAGCCCTTTTTCCTCCCGTTCCGGCGGTGGAAGGAGCATCCCCGGCATCCCACACCCCCGGGCTGGGGGAAAGGCTCCGAGGGAAGCGCCCTCTGCTCTGTCATTAGCGCTAATGGCTCTTTGCTGGGGATGCTCGAGCAGCCGCGGCTCCAGTTTCACGGCAAAGCCCCCCTGCCCCTCCCCGCTGCCCCGGCACGGACACAAAGGCTCCTCCGGGCGCCCCTGCAGCGCCGGGACCCCCGGGGGGGCAGCCGGGGCACAGCAAAGGCACCGGCAGGGAGGGGATGCGTAAAGATCCCTGTGCCAGGAGCACAGGACACGGGGCACAGGGATGGGGACAGGGATAGGGACAGGGATGGGGACAGGGAGGGATAGGGACAGGGGACAGGGATGGGGATGGGGGCATTGAGATGACAGGAATGGGGGCAGGGATAGGAACAGGGACAGGGATGGGGACAGGAATGGGGATAGGGAGAAGGACAGGGACAGGAACAGCGGTGACAGGGACAGGGATGGAGACAGGGATGGGAACAGGGACAGGGATGGGGATAGGGACAGGGGACAGGGAAAGGGGCAGGGATGGGGACAGGGATAGGGACAAGGATGGGGACAGGGACAGGGGACAGGGATGAGGATAGGGATAGAGATAGGGACAGAGATAGGGACAGGGACGGGGGCAGGGACAGGGACGGGGGCAGGGACAGGGAGGGGACAGGGACAGGACACAGCCCAAGGAGCCCACGGGGAGCAGGAGCTGGCAGGTGGGGGTGCAGAGCACACCCTGCACCCCAGGGCTGGGGTGGCACCCTGCCCACCTGGCGCCTGCAGCTCCATTTGCATTTCAGGGATTCACGGAAAACGAGAGGGAATTTTTTTATATATATATAATTTTTTTCCCCCTTGGTAAGCACGGAGTTTATGTGAGTTGAAAATTGACTCGATAAATATTTCAGGCGCTGCTTTAACGGCGTGTGCGGGCTTCAAAGGCTCTGAGGGCAGCAGCTTCAGCCAGGCAGGCACTGAATCGCCCTGGCCAGAGCACAGCACGGCCCGAGCTATGACACTGCCCCCAGGGGAGCTGTTCCAGCGGGATAAAACCGCTTTCCCTGCGAGCTGGGCGGGCTGGGAGGGCTGGGATCTGCACCACAGGCGTGATGCTGAGCTGGGAGGATGCTGCAGCACGGGGCAATGCACGGCGGGATCTGCGCTGCCTGGGAAGCCTCATGCGGGTGAGGGCCCTGCAGGAGGGTTTGGGAGCATGAGGAGCCCCGGGTGCTGCCGTGGGTGCTGCGGATCCAGGATCCAGCCCTGCCTGGCGCTGCAGGATGAGCTGGAGGGTTCAAAGCCCCGGGGGAATCCTCCTCCCGCTCCTCC
>NW_005054532.1:625023-626033 GCF_000277835.1 Geospiza fortis | reverse complement strand
GACATTGGAGGTGCCCCTGCTCCCTGGGCATCCCCGCCCGGTGCGCTCGGTGCCAGCTCCGGGGGCGGGCGGGGGCAGGGAGCCGTGCTGCAGGATTAGAGCAGTTTGCTGTGGGATTAGAGCACTGTGCAGCCATGGCAGGGTGTAGGAGCCCCGCTCTGCCTCGCTGAGCTCGCCGGGATTAAGGCTTTGTTTCAAGGGATTAGGGCGATTAGCGCGGGGTTGCTGTGGCATGCGGGGCTGCTCCGTGCAGCAAACTGAGCCAGAAGTGGGGCTGGGGGGCTTGGAGGGCTCCAGAGACATCCCAAAATTGTGCTCCCATCTCTGGGGGCTGCTGATCCCTCGTGGGTCCATGCCCAGGGTGTCAGGGCCACGCACAGAGCTGCAGAAAACAACTGCACCCAATCCCTGGTGGGACCCAGCCCCCTCAGAGCGATCCAGCTCCTTCAGATCCAGCCCCTCCCATGGGATCCAGCCCCCTTGGAAGAATCCAGCCCTCTCAGTGGGATCCATCCCCCTCAGTGGGATGCAAACCCACCTCATACGGTGCTGACCGAGCCCAGGCCTGACCTGACCCCACCTTCCCCATCCTTACAACTCAGCCTTTGCCCCACTCCTGCACATCCTTGGCCACAGACCATGGCAGGGACCAGGGGAAACACGTGACCCCCTCAGTGGGATGCAAACCCACCTCGTATGGTGCTGACCGAGCCCAAGCCTGGTCTGACCCCACCTTCCCCATCCTCAAAACTCAGCCTTTGCCCCACTCCTGCGCATCCTTGGCCACAGACTCATGCCTTGGCCACAGACCATGGCAGAGAGCAGGGGAAACACGTGGGAAGATCATGGAGAACAGGGAAACGTGGAAAAAATGACATCATGGGCTGTCCCCATGTCCCCACAGGCAGCAGGGACCTCTCGTTCCTGGCACATGGACCAGCAGCTCCTGCCTGGGACCCTCTGTGCCACCCTGGCCCCTCCCAGCACCGCTCTGGGGGACAGGAGGTGCC
>NW_005054532.1:616056-624915 GCF_000277835.1 Geospiza fortis | reverse complement strand
GACAGTCGGCGGGAATTGCCAGGGACCAGCAGCTGGAAATGCCCAGGATCAGCAGCTGGAATTGCCAGGGACCAGCAGCTGGAATTGCCAGGGATCAGCAGCTGGAATTGCCAGGGATCAGCAGCTGGAATTGCCAGGGATCAGCAGCTGGAATTGCCAGGGACCAGCAGCTGGAATTGCCAGGGATCAGCAGCTGGAATTGCCAGGGATCAGCAGCTGGAATTGCCAGGACCAGCAGCTGGAGCCTCCAGCCCTGGTCTCTGGTTGCTCCAGAGCTGGGGCACTGGCAGCAGCCCTGCAGGGTGGTGGCAGTGCCAGGGACACAGGCAAGGCTCCCAGATGCCAGTGCTCATGCCATCCATGTGCCTTCCCCGTGGTGCTGCAGCCCAGCCCCTGACCTGAGCCAGCCTGGAGGAGCTGGATCAGAGGAACCAGAAATGGAGCCAGGGGTGCAGGGGTCCCTCACCTGCAGCTCCTCATGGCTGAGGCTCCTGGCCCAAGCTGCAGAGCTCGGGGGCTGCAGGGAGGGGAGCAGCCCCCAGGCCTCTGCTCTGAGATCCCAAAGTCACATCTGTCCTGATCAGCTCGGATGGACACAGAGCCTTTTGCTCAGGTCCCTCTTCTCCCCCCTCACACCCAGAGCTGACCCTGCCTGGTGGTGGCATCGTGGAATCATGGAATGGTTCCATGGTTTGGGTTGGAAGGCAATTTAAACCTCACCCCACCCCTGCCATGGCAGGGACACCTCCCACTGTCCCAGGTGGGGGGGTCCCAGGGACAGCCCCAATGTCCAGCCTGGCCTTGGGCACTGCCAGGGATCCAGGGGCAGCCCCAGCTGCTCTGGGCACCCTGTGCCAGGGCCTGCCCACCCTGCCAGGGAGGAATTGTATCCCAATATCACACAGAATCACAGAATCACAGAATCACAGAACAATGAGGTTGGAAGAGACCTCTAAGATCATCAAGTCCAACCTGTGCCCTAACACCTCACCCAGACTATAGCACCCAATGCCATGTCCAGTCTTTTTATAAACATACCCAGAGATGGTGATTCCACCACCTCCCTGGGAAGAGCATTCCAGTAATTTAATATTCTTTCTGTGAAATTTTTTTCCTAATATCCAACCTATCCCTTCCCTGCTGTAGCTGCAGACTGTGTCCTCTGGTTCTGTCAGAGACCAACCCCACCTGTCTGCAGCCCCCCTTCAGGGAGGTGTAGAGAGCAATATCCCATCTAAACCCCCTCTCTGTGCCTTTGAAGCCATTCCCTTATCCTGTCAGCCATTTCTGGGCACACCCGGGGGCAGTGCCCCCCCAGCCCCCTGTGCCATCCCCAGGATCTGCAGAGGGGGAATTTGCATCCAGAGACATTTTCTTCACAAAGGAAATGTGCAAATGCTGCTTTGGGCACGGCCACACTCAGACCTTCAGAACTCTGGGACATCAGGTCATTCCTGGCCCTGTGCTGTGCCTGGTCCTGCTGAGTGCCACCCCCTGCCCAAGCAGCTCTTTGGGACAGGAGCAGCTCTGGGGCTGGCAGAGAGGGGATTTGCAGCTCTGGGGATGGCAGCAGAGGGGGGATGAGGGGGTTGGATTGGGGGGTGAGCAGAGATGGATCCCATCCTTTCCCCTCCTCCAGGCTGCGAGGAGAGCTGGGTTTGCAATCCTTCTCCCCTGCTCGCTCCCTGTGAGCTGGCACTGTGCTGGAAGGGATTGATGTGGAGGAGACACAAATGAGTGACTCACACACACTTGGGCAGGATAAAAATACCCAGGCCCATGTGTCCCACCCGTGTGGGGCGGCTGGGATGCTGCAGGTGCCATCTCTGCTCCCCCAACCACGCCAGGACCAACCCCCAGGGGGCTCAGTGGGTGCTGCTCTGCTGCTCCTGCCCCAGCAGCTCCAGCTCTGCTGCCCAGGAGTGACAAAGATCAGGGGCCACGTGCCCTGGGGATCAGGTGGCCTCTGTGTCCTTCAGCAGGCAGAGGGTGACACAGCCCTGGCAATAAACCTGGTGCCAGCACCTGGGGAGCACCAGAGCCAGCAGCTCGTGGTGGCAGCAGCACTGTGGGCACTCTGCGTGTACCCAAGGGTGCCCACAGGGCAGGATTTGGTCTCCTCTGGCCCCTGGAGGTGGCACAGCCTTTTTGGGCGCTGCCAGCAAGGTGTGCCCAGCTTCCAGTGCCACTGCTGAGTGTGCCACGTGCAAGGGTCACACAGAATTCCCCGTGCTTCCCTCACTTCCCTGTTCCTGGGGGGAGGAAGGAGGTTTGAAAGCAGAGACTTGGCTTCAAGTCCCTTGCCTTCTGCAGTGCCGTTTCTGAAAATGGGACACTTTGCAGGGTTTTCCCTGCTCTTTGGATGTGCTCTGACACAAGAATGCCCTGTTGGAGAGGGCACACGGTGCCAGGAGCACCAGGGAGGATCCATGCCCATCCCTCCTCCATCCCTGCAGGGCTGATGGGTGACAGGAGTGGCTGATGGGGATGCTGGTGACAGGGCTGGGGGGGACATCACCCAAATGTCGCTGGAGGCTGCCATGGCAGTGCCACACAGCAGGGGCACAGAGGGCTGTGCTTTGTGCAGGCAACCTGCAGTCCCTGGAGGGGCAGTGATCAGTGCTGGGATGTGGGAAAAACACAAGGAATGGTGAGAAAAAGAGGAAAAACTGGAAGAAAAGCCTTCGAGTGAAGGTTTCCAGCAGTCAGCCTGAGAGTGTGGAGGGGACTGAGCCTCTGCTGCCTTCCCCTGCTGCCTGTGCCAGGAGCCACAGGTGTCCCTCGGGCAGGGGGGCACAGATCCAGCTCCTGATGCCTTCCCTGGCTCAGGGCAGGGGGAATGGGGCAGTGGGATCGTGGGGAGGGGTCTGGGTGCGCCCAGCCTCATCACCCCCCTCCTGGGCTTTCCTTGGTGATTTCCCACCTCGCTTTGCCCCGGGAGGGAGCAGGAGACTCTCCTGGGTTGGGTGAGCTCTCAGCACCCCTCAGGCTCTGCAGGGTCCCTCCCTGCACCCCCGAGCTGCAGGTGCCCACCCAGGGCTGCTTTGTGAGCCACTCAGAGGGTTTGGGGTCGGGCAGGGGCAGAGGGCAGTGCTCACCCTGGGGTGGCACACTGGGGTGAGCGCCCCAAAGGGAAGGGGCCCGGCTGAGCCCCCCGAGCAGTGCCAGCGCTGCAGAAGGTCCCTCCCGTCACCTGGCAGCCCCGCAGAGCACGTTCCTGGCATTTCGCTGGAAGCTGAGGCGCAGGAGCCGGGCTCTGGCAGCGATCCCAGCACTCTTGCGCCTGCCGGGATGCGGCCCCGGGAGCCGGCTGGCGTGGGAGGGGGTGGGAAGGCGGTGAGGGCGGAAAGCAGGGTGGGAAAGCGAGGCAGAAGTCCCGAGGGAGCGAGGGAGGGTGAGGGGGGAGCCCTGCTGCAGCCCCACCTCGGGCAGATGCGAATCCCGCTCCCTCTGCTCTGCCAGGGGATCCGGGCGCTCCTCTGCCCCCGGGACAGCGAGGGGAGCCCTGTCACCCTCTGTGCCCTGGAGAGGGGAGCTCTGTCACCTTCTGTGCCCTGGTCAGGGGAGCTCTGTCACCCTCTGTGCCCTGTGACAGCGAGGGGAGCTCTGTCACCCTCTGCACCTGTGACAGTGAGCAGGGGGTGCTGCTCACCCCCCCCACAGGGCATTGCCCGGGGGCACCGAGGGGACCCCACTGCCAGGGGGTCCTGGCATTCTGTGTCCCCTGTGTTGGGGGGACTCTCCCCACTGCTGCCCTGGTTATACTGGGACAACTGGGCAGGGGTTGGGACAGCGTTGGACTGCGGGAATTTCCCTGCAGAACTGAGGCAGTTAAAGTATCCGATAAAAAGGAGCATGTCAAGGCAGGATTAGTTCCTGGATGGGGATCTGACCCGCTGGCACTCTGCAAAGGGGGCAGCACTGAGGGGACAGGGCCCCCTGTGCTGGCAGGACACACAGCAGGACACAGGGACACCCCCAGGGGTTGCAGCCTGCCCAGGGCAGCAGGAGCACCTGGAGGGGCAGAGCCCCCATCCCCACCTGCATGGAATCTCAGGTGATTTGGGAGGAGCCCTACAGATCATTTCCGTGCCAAGGCTGCCCTGGGCAGGTGATCCTGCCATGCTGACTCATGGCAATGCAGACATGAGTCAGTTGGGAGAAAAAACCACTCCTTTTCCCTTTTCCCTTTTCCCTCTGCAGGATCCCTTCCTCCCTGGATCTCTCCCCAGCTCTCTGCTCCTCAGCCTCCCCTCAGCCCTCGGCCAGGGGAACAGCTCCCAGAGCAGGGATGGAGCTGGGCTGTTTATTCCTGGGGGAAATGGGAATTCCCTGCACATGGCAGCATTTCTTTTCCCCAGGGTTCCACCAGTACCAACGCCCCCCTCACTGTTCCTGTTCCTTCCCTCCACATTTATCTGTCTTTCACGGCAATTTCAGCCCACCTTGGGCTTCCTCAGCCCCCAGCAGCAGCTCTCCCCTTCCCTCAGGTTTGCAGGGATGCTAAACCTCACTTCCTACTGCTCCTGCATATTTCTTCTCCAAAGCCCAGGCTCTGTGTGGCAGGAGCAGCCGGCACTGCCTGTTCCCAGCTCCAGCTCTCAGCTGGGGGATGAAATAGGGATGCTTGGATCAGCCTGGGCTGAAGGCTGCTGGCTCCTCATCACTATTTACTGCCCTGCCAGGCTCCCGTGTCAGCTGCAGATATCAGCAGAGAAATTGGGGATTTATTTCCAGCTGCTGCTAAAGGTGGCCCAGCCAGGGCTCCACATCCACTGGGGAAATCTCCCTCAGGAGCATCCCGGGGTGGGTTCAGGAGAGGAGGGGACCTGCCACGAGCTGCCTGGCCACTGTGGGCTGAGCTGGCTGCCTGTGGGGCTGGAAATGCCCCCTGGCACTGGAGGAGCCCCAGGGCTGTTTGTCCTGCTCCAGCAGCGGCACAACCAGCCCGGCAGCACCGGCGAGGGTGGAGCAGGAGCAGTGACAGGAAACTGCCCTGAATGAGCCCACTCGGTGAATCAGAGCCCTTCCTAACCCCGGCTATTCAGCCTGGGGCTGCTGGAACAAACATGCCAAAGGAACAGCTCAGGAGTGTGGCACCCACTGATCACAGGCACCCTGATCCCGGGAAGGATCCTGGTGGGAAGCATCTCACTGCCCCCTGCCCCTGGGAAAACCTGCACACAGCCAGCAGAGACCTCCCCAGCCTGTCCCGGCTTGAGCTGTGCCCCAGGAGGAGCCAGGCTGGTCCCCACCGTGCCACACTTCAGGATGGTGGCTGGTGGAAGAAGAGAAAATGTAATCCTGCTTTTTTTCCCTCATGTCCATTACAGCCGACATGAGGCAGCAAGAAGAGTGGATGACTCAGTCCTGTGCAATGCAGCTCCTCTGCAGCAGCTTCCTGTGCCCTGAGCATTGCCACGGGCTCAGGGTCCTACCTCGGTTTTCTCCCTTTGGATAAATTCCTCCTCAATGGGAAATGCAGGATCCTCCCAGCTGGGATTGCCCTGGAAAATCCAGGGGGGAGCTCGTGGGGACCCCCAGGTTTGGTAAACACAGGATCAGGGCAGGAATCCTGAATGCATGGAGGATGGGGAAAGAGGGGTCACATTTGGGGTGCAGAGCAGCCCAAGCAAAGCCATCCTGAGCAAGAGTCTCTGCAGCCTTGGGTGGGCTCTGGGTCAGGGAATCAGGGAATGGTTTGGATGGAAATGACCTTAAATCCCATCTCATTCCACCCCTGCCATGGCAGGGACACTTCCCACTGCCCCAGTGTCCAGCCTGGCCTTGGGCACTGCCAGGGATCCAGGGGCAGCCCCAGCTGCTCTGGGCACCCTGTGCCAGGGCCTGCCCACCCTGCCAGGGAACAATTCCTCATTCCCAATATCCCATCCATCCCTGTCCCCTGGCAGTGGGAGCCATTCCCTGTGTCCTGTCCCTCCATCCTCTGTCCCCAGTCCCTCCCCAGCTCTCCTGGAGCCCCTTCAGGCCCTGGCAGGGGCTCTGAGCTCTCCCTGGAGCCTTCTCCTCTCCAGGTGAGCACCCCCAGCTCTCCCAGCCTGGTACCATGGCAGAGGGGCTCCAGCACTGGGAGCATCTCTGTGGCCTCCTCTGGACTCATCCAGCAGCTCCTGGTCCTTCTGGAGACCCCAGAGCTGGGGGCAGCCCTGCAGGGGGGTGGGCCCTGCTCAGGGGGTGCTGCTGTGGGTGCTGCAGGGGCTGTGGGTGCAGCTGTGGGTGCTCTGGTGCTGACAGGACACACACCCAGCTCAGGGGCTGCTGGCTGTGGGGATGGGAGGAGGTTTCCCCCTGGGCACTGGGAGCAGGTTTGCTCCATGGCTCTGGCATGGAGTGTGGCAGCGTTTTCATGCACTGATAATCCATAAAAACAGGGTGAAATCTCTCTGCGTTGTTGTCAAGTTTCAAATCTCCAAAGGGTTGGAGCAGACAAAGCTTTTCTGGCTCCTTTTCCACAGCTCCAGCTTCGGCCTGAGTGGGCAGATCTCTGCAGAGCCAGGCAGGCAGGGAGCTGGGAGATGTTTTCTACTTTCACGCTCTTTACACTGTGATGTGTCCTGCAGGATGTCAGCGTTGCGTCTGGGGGGATGAGAGGCAGCGTGTGGCCCACTGCTGCCCATCACCTCCTGTCCCTGAGCTCCTGGGGCTGAAGGGAGCAGCTTCCCACAGCTCCTGAGGCGCTGCCTGCCCAGAGATCAGGGAATTTCAGAATTCACAGAATCACAGAATCACAGAATTCACAGAATGACCAGGTTGGAAGAGACCTTCAAGATCATCAAGTCCAACCCAGCCCCAGACCTCAACTGAACCCTGGCACCCAGTGCCACATCCAGCCTTGTTCAAACACCTCCAGGGCCAGTGCCCACCTCCCTGGCAGCACATTCCAGTTTAAGTCACTCTTTCTGTGTAGGATTTTTTCCTCATGTCCAGCCTAAACTGCCCCTGGCACAGCTGGAGGCTGTGTCCTCTTGTCCTGGTGACCACTCCAGAGGAAATGACCTTGTGGAAGTGTTGTGAGCACAAAGAACAGAACAGAATCACCAGGTTGGAAGAGACCTCCAAGGTCATCGTGTCCAACCCAGCCCCAACCCCTCAACTCAACCCTGGCACCCAGTGCCACATCCAGGCTTTGTTAAACACACCCAGGGATGGGGACTGCACCACCTCCCTGGGCAGCCATTCCAGAGCTTTATCACCATTTCCATGAAAAACTTTTTCCTGATATCCAACCTGAATTTCCCTCGGTGCAGCTTGAGGCTGTGTGCTCTGGTTGTGTCAGTGCTGCTGGAGACAGAGCCCAGCCCCAGCTGAGCACAGGCACCTTTCAGGAGCTGTGCAGAGTGATGAGGGCACCCCTGAGTCTCCTTTTCTCCAGGCTGAGCACCCCCAGCTCCCTCAGGGGTTCCTCACAGGGGTTTGTGTTCCCAGCCCCTCTCCAACCTCGTGTCCTCCTCTGGACGTGCTCAGTGTCCCAAGGTCCTTCCCAAGCTGAGGGGGCAGAGCTGGGCACAGCACTCAGGGTGTGCCCTCAGCAGTGCCAGGCACAGGGGAAGGATGCCCTCCCTGCTCCTGCTGCCCACAGTCCATCTGAGCCATCCTTGGCATTCCAGGAGCTTCCAAAGGGGGAGCAAACCTTGCTCCTTCTGGGCACTTTGATGAGAGCTGAGGCTGAGCCTGCAGGACATGTGGTGCCAGGGCAGCTGCCTGTGCCCTCCTGCTTGCCCAGGACACTGCTGGCCACCCTGGGAAGGTGCCAGCAGCAGCCAGAACTGGGGGTGCCTGGTGCAGGGCGATGGAGGCCCAGGAGCCCCTCCCCACCATCCCCATCCCTGTGTCCAGAGCAGGACAGGCTGCTCCCATGTCCCTGTCCCAGCCCCACAGCAACACCTCAGCACCCCTGTCCCACCAGCAGTGTCCCCTGTCCCACCAGCAGTGTCCCCCACCCCTGTGCCAGCAGCTCCATGGCCTGGCTGATGCCTTTCCCCATGTCTGGCAGTTCTGCTGTCCCCTGGGGAGGTGGCAGAGGAAGGTGTCACCCCCCTCGGGGTGTTCCTCCCCAGGATCTGTGCCTCCCACTGTGTCTGCAGGCAGCCTGGGGAGCTGCCAGCTGGGCTGAGCTGCCTGGGCACCCATCCCTGCCCCAGGAGCCCTTTCCAGCAGCCAGGGCAGGGACTGTGCCTGTTCCCGAGCCTGTGGAGGATGCCTGGCCCTGCTGGGGTGGCTCTGGCTCCCTGCTGGCAGCTGGCCCTGCTGGGGATTGCTGGCAGCCATAGGGGAGGGTATTTTTAGCTCTGCCCTCCCTCTGGCTGTGGGTGGTGTGTGGCATTTATTTGTGGTGGAATTATTTGGAGTTGGGGTGGCAGGAGGCACGAGCAGAGGCACAGAGCTCACCATCCCTCAGGGCACCCTCCTCACCCCAAAATCCTGGATGCTGGGGTGGTCCCATGGGCTTTCCCCTCTCATCCTGAGCCCAGGGCTCTGCCCAGGTCACAGGGAGGCTGCATGGAAGCTGAAATGCAACAGACCCAATGAGCTGCTCATAAGCTCTAGGTGAAGGCCAGGTGAACTTCCAGGGTCACAAATATGGAATCAGGGAATGATTTGGGTTGGAAGGGACCTGGAACACCATCTCATTGCAATGCCCTGCCATGGCAGGGATGCCACCCACTGGCCCAGGCTGCTCAGGGGCTCACCCAGCCTGGCCAGCACAGGTGAACCCATGCTCAGGCTCTGTGTGGAAGCATCTCTGTGTCCTGCCCCTGGGAGCTGCCTCCTCCTCCTCCTCCCCTCCATGTGCCCACGCCCAAACTGGACCCACATTTTCCCCTGCCAGTGCCTTGA
>NW_005054532.1:615780-616019 GCF_000277835.1 Geospiza fortis | reverse complement strand
AATGCCCGTGGAGCAAACACCTGGGAGCTGTGAAATGATGCCCTGCAGGAAAACGCTCCCCAGCCTGTCAGGTGCCTTCCCAGAGCTCCTCAGGCTGGCAGAGCCTCCCTGGCACACGAACCCTCCCTGCAAGGATCACACATTCCCTGGCACGGGCAGAGCCCTGCTGGATGCAGCTCTGGGATGGGCTGGGCACGAGCCGGAATGTTTTGCCCGCACGTGTGGTTGTGGTTCTGTTG
>NW_005054532.1:594714-615284 GCF_000277835.1 Geospiza fortis | reverse complement strand
CGTGTGGTTGTGGTTCTGATGATGTGAGAGCTCCCAGCTTATCTTGACCTTACTATCTGGGTTTTTAAATGCATTTCAGTCTTTATTTAGATGTTTTAAGCTCTTGAACTAGATTTTACAAGCTGGTGACCAGTGGCAAAAGTATTTCTCCCACAGAACTATAACCACACATTCCCAATTCAGTATATGGTTGAACTAATATTAATACACATCACCATTTTATCAATTACCTGATAAAACAAGCGATCAAGTGTCCAAATATTAAGTTATGCAGCTTGAAAGGCATACAAAATATTACAGAGGTCTGCCCAAGGCATAGAAGAAACTCAAGGAGGAAAAAAAAGAAAAAGGAAAGGAAAGGAAAGGAAAGGAAAGGAAAGGAAAGGAAAGGAAAGGAAAGGAAAGAAAAGGAAAGGAAAGGAAAGGAAAGGAAAGAAAAGAAAAGAAAAGAAAAGAAAAGAAAAGAAAAGAAAAGAAAAGAAAAGAAAAGAAAAGAAAAGAAAAGAAAAGAAAAGAAAAGAAAAGAAAAGAAAAGAAAAGAAAAGAAAAGAAAAGAAAAGAAAAGAAAAGAAAAGAAAAGAAAAGAAAAGAAAAGAAAAGAAAAGAATCCCAGTTTAAGCAAAGCAATAGTTGGTAAACAACTCTCAATAGGTACAGTTAAAGAAAACTGCAGGATTGTTCAGAAATTTTCTGTTTAAGAATTTTTAGCTACAATAACAAAGCATTTCTATGTTTAAAAAAAAACCCATCTACTAAAGTAAAGGGCATATTCCATACTTCCTGCCCAAGACAAAGACAACATTTTACCAGAAACATTGTGGAGTCCCCTCCTGTGTGGGGACAGGCTGGGGGATGCAGGGGGTGATTCCAGCCTCATCCATTCCGTGGATGTCACCCCTCAGATCCACAGGGGCTGGTCCCAGGTCCCTGCAGGGGCTGTGAGCGTCCCAAGGTGTGGCATGGCAGAGCCAGAATGCCAGCACTGGCACCAGGCTGGGTTTGCTGCCACAGCTCCTGGGGCTGGCATTGGGAACAGGGGGCAGAGGCAGGAGCAGCATTCCTGGATATTCCCAGCGGTGGAAACTGCTCGGTGGGGATGGAGCACGGGGACAAAACAGAGCTGGGGAAGCAGCTCTGAACCTTGGGGACTTTTCCCAGGGCTCAGCAGGAGGGAGCTCCCACTGGACTGCTGCCCCAGACCCTCTGGGGGTCATCCCATGACAACATCATGGAATCATGGAATGGTTTGGGTTGGAAGGGACCTTAAAGCCTTTCCAGTTCCCCCCATACCATGGGCAGGGACACCTGCACTGTGCCAGGGTGCTCCAGGGCCCATGCCTTGCACAGGTGTGTCACAGGTGTGTCTCTGTAGGCCTCTGTCCCTGCAGTGCCACAGCTCTGGGAACACCCAGCCATGGAGACCTGCAGCCTGTGAGGCCCACATGGCAGAGAGCAGCCATGGCTGACTCACTGCAGCCCAGACACTGTGGGAGGGCTGGTTTCGGCTCCAGCAGGCTCCCAGTATAACCAGTAATGCTCCTGGCTGTGCCTCAGTGCCAGCTGCAGCAGGGGCTCCACCCAGGAGCCTTCCCCTGGCCTGGGGAGAACTGAGGGTTAAAGAGCACCTGAGTGCTTTGGCCTGTGCGTGCCCAAGTGACATTCCTGTGGATCTGTGTGTGTCCCCTCAGGAGCTCAGCCCCTGGCCCAGCCCCTGCTGGCACACAGCAGGGTGGCACAAATGGGGGAACGGCCAGGGCAGGTGCCTGGTGTCCCCAGGGCTGCAGTGAAGTGCCAGGAGCAGCCAGGGAATGTCACAGAATCATGGAAAAGTTCTCTGAGGTGTTCCAGTCCAACCATTCCCCCGCACTGCCCAGGACACCACAGCCCCATGTCCCCAGGCGACACAGCTGTGTGTGTTTGAACTCTGCTGGGATGGTCTCACTCCACCAGTTCCCTGGGCACATGTTCCAGTGCCTGACCACTCTTCCAGTGAAGGAATTTCCCCAAAATCCACCCTGAGCTGCCCTGGCCCAGCCTGAGGCCATTCCCTCTGCTCCTGTCCCTGTTCCCTGGAGCACAGCCTGACCCCCCCGGCTGTGCCCTCCTGGCAGGAGCTGTGCAGAGCCACAAGGGCCCCCTGAGCCTCCTTTGCTCCAGGCTGAGCCCCTTCCCAGCTCCCTCAGCCTCTCCTGGGGCTCCAGCCCCTTCCCAGCTCCGTTCCCTGCCCTGGACACGCTCCAGCCCCTCCAGGGCTCTGTGCCCATGAGGGCCCAGAACAGGACACAGCCCTCGAGGTGCCCCAGCAGTGCCAGCACAGGGGACAGGCCCTGCCCTGCTCCTGCTGCCACACTGGTTGTGATCCAGGCCAGCTGCCCACGGCCTCCTTGCCCACCTGGGCACCCCTGGGCCCCCCTGGGCACCCCTGGGCACCCCTGGGCACACCTGGGCCCGTGTCCAGCTGCTGCCACCAGCACCCCCAGGCCTTTCCCCCTGGACAATTCCCAGTCACTCTGCCCCACCCTGGAGCGTCCCTGGGGTTGTTGTGCCCCAAGGGGAGGGCAGGGCAGGACTGGCAGCGATGCCCCTCAGGTGCGGGAGCCCAAGAACCGCCCCGGAGCCGGCAGTGCTGTAACCGTGGAGACCGGCGAGGTAATTGGGAGAGAGGAGTGCTCTGCAAGCGGCACCCGCTGCTGCATTCAGCCCCGCTGGAGCGGCTCTTTGAGGTAGCTGCGATTTCCACATCAAAAGAGGAAGCTGAGCAAAGGCAGCCCAAAGGTTGAGGCTGAGGCTGTGCTCGGGTCCTTGCCCAGATGGCAGCAGGGCTGGGCAGATGGGGTGGGATGAGTTCCTCGAGCTCAAACTGCCTCCCCACAGAGCCTGTGCTTGCTCGGCCCTTTACAGGCCGTGGGGAGGATGGACACCTCTGGATGACAATTTGTGACATCCTCAGGTAGCTCTGAGGTAAGACTCCAGACCTGTGGATGTCTTGGCTTTGTGAGGGAACAGGCAGAGGGATGAAAGCTCTGCTGGCCAGGGATCCCCCCTGTGTGGGGGAGGCAGCACCTCTGAGGCCTTCTCTGCCATGCTGGGGTTGCTCTCAGCTTTTTGCTTCATGCTTTGTACCCCTTGGCCTTGGCCCAGGGATGGGGATGGGCACTGGGAGGGGAACTCAACACTCCAGGGTTCCCTCCCACCATCAAACATTTCCATGTGCCCACCCCAAGCAGGATGGAGGGAATTCCTCCTGGGCCAGAGAGAAAGGAAGCTTCTGCAGAGCTGGCTGAAACCAATCAGAGGGTGCCAGCAGAGTTTTGCATGGCTGAAATGCAAGAGACCCAAACTGAAATCTCTTTGGCACAGCAGATTTCAGACCATGATCATCAGTTCCAGTTCCAGCTCCTTCTGTTTGAGGAATTGGGCCTGGGAAGATGAGAATGGGGTGCAGAAGGAGAAAGCAGAGAAGCTGTTCCACAAGGGATCTCTCCTTGGGCCATCCTCACCCTGTGCATGGCTGAGCTGGGGACATTGGGAGGGGAGGCTCAGCTGCAGCAAGCCAGGGTGACAACAGCAATTTGCAAACCCTGTCAGAGGGACAAAGTAGCTCTTGAGGTCCGGCTGAAGGGGACAGGCACGGCCTGGTCCCCATCTGCTGTTTGCTCCTCCAGCTCTTGTCCTATTTCCCAGTTTGTCCACACACAGCCCTGGGATTTGGCTCTGCAGTGCTGCCTTTGCTGGGCTCTCAGGAGCCTGATGTGTCCTTTTCCAAACCCCACAGAGTCCTGAGCTGGAAGTGACCTCAAGATCCCTAAAGTCCTGCCCAGACCCCCCAGCAATCCCCCCTGTGCATCCCTGGTGCCCAAAGGCTCCTGGAGCTCTGGCAGCCTCGGGGCCGTGCCCATTCCCTGGGCAGCCTGGGCAGTGCCAGCACCCTCTGGGGAAGAACCTTTCCCCGATCTCAGCTTGACCTGGCCCAGCTCCATGGTGCTCTCACCTGGACAGCTTCTCTGGAGCAAAGATGGGCCCAGGGTGGAGCCCAGCTGGGATCCTGGAGCTCCCATCGGCCTGGCCATGGCATTTCCCATCAGGAAGTTATTGGCCAAGTGCAACAGAACCACAGCTGATTGTCACAGAATCCCAGACCTCCAAATGGGTTGGGTTGGAAAAAACCTTAAGGATAACCTCATTCCAACCCCTGGCATGAACAGGGACACCTTCCACTATCCCACCACCAAACATTTCCATGTGCCCACCCCAAGCAGGATGGAGGGAATTCCTTCTGAGCCAGAGAGACAAGAAGCTTTCTGCAGAGCTGGCTGAAACCAATCAGAGGGTGCCAGCAGAGTTTTGCAGGTTGAAATCTGTTTGGCACAGCAGATTTCCAGGTTGCTCCAAGCCCTGTCCAACCCGGCCTTGGACACTCCCAGGGATGAAACAGCCACAGCTGCTCTGGGCACCTTCTCCAGGGTGTCCTTTACCCCTCCTCCAGGGATGTGGGGGTGAGGAACACATCCCACACCCAGCATCCAGTGAGGGATGTTTCTTCCAGTGAAGAAATTTCCCCCAAATCCTCCTGTCCCTGTTCCCTGGAGCACAGCCCGACCCCCCCGGCTGTCCCCTCCTGGCAGGAGCTGTGCAGAGCCACAAGGTCCCCCTGTGGCTGTCCCAGGTGCAGGGAAGGCAGAACAGGAACATCCTGTGATAGACGAGTAATGTGACGATTGACTCTCACAATTAATGGACAAATATCTTGTATGTAAGTTAAGAAAAGTTTATAGATTCATAGTTATGTTGTACCCCTCATGTGGTTATCAAGGGACATCTGGAAGGGCTGGCTTGTCACTGTGGTGACATCTGAACTCCAATCAGGATCTGAGGAAGAGATCTCCACCACTGGACAGTGAAGAAGGGGGTGATGGACAGAACTTTGGGAGGGGTTAAAGGGTTAAAAAGGGTAAAACCTCCTTTGTGAGGGGGCTGAGCACATGGTGGGGGAAATCTTTTGCTCCCAGTGCCGTAACCTTTTTCCTTTATTCAGTCTTGTGTTGTATTTTTGATAAGGTTTAATAAACCTTCCTAAACTATGCCAAGTGAGGAGCTATTTCTCACAATCCCAGCCCAAACCCAGAGCTGTGCCCAGCAAGCAGGGCCAGGCTGGGGATGGCAGCAGTGCCAGGACAGGGGACAAAGCAGAGCCCCGGCCCCGCTGGGCTGCAGCCCACATTAGCAGCCCCGAGTTGTGTATTAGCCGTGAATTAATGTCCTGCAGAGACTGGGAACCGGGATCATGCGGGGATTAAAGAGGCATTACCCCTTTGTTAAAGCTGATGTTTTTGGGATAATCTGGAAGCTTTAGCTAATACATTATTACAGAAACTCCTTCAATCACAGCGGCAGACAGTAAGCAGATTTGGATATTACTGCATAACTGCGCAGGGCTGCTGCTGCTGTTCTTCCCTGCTGCCCTTCCTGGGCAGCACCATGGCACAGCCAGGCCTGGGAGCTCCCCAAGGACCTGGGCTGGCCTTGTCCTGGAGGAGATCCTGCCTGGAGCTGCCCAGCTGAAGGGTGGCTCTGTCCTGGCCAAGGTGCTCAGGGCTCCATGGGGAAATCAGCAGCTCTGGAGACACTGCAGGGGCTTTGTCCATGGAGGGAGCACTGGGAGCTGCAGCCTGGATAAGTGGATCACCAGCCAAGCCGCGGGAAGCATCCCCGGAGCAGGGGAGGTTGTTGCTGGGGGCACATTTCTCCCTTGGTGCTGCTGCCCCATTGGACGTTCTGCTCCCTCCTGTTTGCTCAGGAGCCGCCAGGGCTCTGACAGAAGGAATCCTTCCCCCATCCCAAGGGCACAGCAGCCCCAGGATTTGGGGCTGTGGAAGGAGCCATTTGGATGTCACTTGTCCTTGTTCCCAGCGCCTCAACACACGAAGGACTTGATGGGTGGCTCTGGCACCACATTCCCAAGGCTCACTGGGGCTTTGGTAGAGACACATTCCCAATTTTCTGTGTGACTCCATGCAGTCCCTGCCAGGGATGGCTCCCTAAATCCATCTGGGAGGGCAGGGGAAGCTCGTGTGTTCCACCCTGCAGGGATTCCTGCCTGCTGGCAGAGCAAACTGGAGCTCAGCACGTCCCACCCCTCCACAAAGGCTCCTGGAAATGGGAAAGGTTCTCATGGAATCATGGACTGGTTTGGGTGGGAAATGAAAGCTCTTCTCATTCCAAGCCTCTGCCACAGGGAGAGACCAGGATGCTCCAAGCCCCATCCAAGTGCCCAGTAAGCCTGGCAGGAGCCAGAGCTGGATTTAATCTCAGTCCCTGCCCTAAGTCTGGCTCTGATCCTGCCTCCCAGGGGTGCTGTGGCTCCCACAAGGCAATCCCAGGGACACAGAGCCATGCCTGGGGTCAGAGCAAGAGCAACTCTCACTGTGCCACATTTCCTGGGACATGGAGATGGCTCCAGACCTGTGGGAACAGCAGGGACTGGAATGTGATGGGACCAGGGCTTGAGGCCCTGCTCAGCAGAGCTTTGGGAATACTGGGAAGAGAAACAGGGAAGGGCCATATTGCTCTGATGGCAGATGCATGACAGGGAGCCAAATGCTGTGGAGAAAACAGGGATTAAGCCACAGAGAGCCAACAGAGAGGGGGAGAGAATGCAGGGGGTAAAACACGGGATGGAAATCAGGAATCAGAGATGGCTGGGAGCACATGGAGCACAGGGAGTGTCGGAACTCAGTACATCCCTCTGGGTGTCCAGAGTTGCCAGGACCCCTGCCAGGGGGCTCAGAGACCCTGGCACACAGCCCAGAGCACCTGTGGGATTGATTAAAAATGATCACAGGGTGAAAATGTAGATTTTAGGATTTTTGGTACAGGGGTTTTGGGGACAAGATGGAGGAACTTGGGTGTGTCCAGCCTTTCTTCTTCTTGTTCTTGTTCTCCGTTTTCTGCAGTGATGTTGGCACTTTGGGATTGGTTTAGAGTAGAAGTGCACTGTCTAACACAGGTGATAGGAATTGGGAAGTAATTGTAAACATGTTATACGTAGTTTGTAGTATAAGGAGATAACACCACCCTGGGGGCAGGCAGAGTGCCTCTGTCTGTCCTGCTGAGCGGACCTCAGCTGGGCAGGAGAAAAATTTTATAGATAAGATACAATAAACAACTCTGAGACTGAAAACTGAAGAACTCCAACTCATTCTTCAGACGTGCGGGCCAAAACAGAGACTTTTCATGTGTCTTGGGGCTGCAATTAACAGCAGAACCCCCGAGAAGGGAGCATAGGGAAGGGGGGAAATGTGGGAATACATGGCCAAACCCTGGGACAACCTCACACAGGAGCAGAAACCGTGTTCCCAAACCCATCCTCCTCCTCAGGCAGGGAAGAGGAGGCAGAGATGGAGGATTCACAGCCACGAGGCCGGAATGCACCGAAGGCAGCAAATCCCCTGGCCCAGATGACACATCTGGAGCCCTCCAAGAGCCCCAAGCCTGGTGATGGAGCTCTCAGCAATAACACACAAATTCACATCCTCCAACTGCGGCTCCGGGGGCACTAAAGGCTGGGCCTACATTTGAAAGCAGGCCCCGGGGTGTGCTCGGCCTCACAAACCAATAAGCTTTGCTTCAGCCTGAGCAAATGCTTGGAACAATTATGCAGAGGCGTAATTAGAAATCTTGGTGAGCAGAGGCTCCTGAGCTGCCGTATCCAGCACTTCAAACGAGCACACCAGCTCCTGCTTTCCAGCCCGGGCTATTCCTGGGGCTGCTTCCCCCCACGGACACACAAGCCGTGCCCTGGCAGCAGCAGGAACAGTTTGGGCTGGGATGGAGGGGTTGGCAGCAAGGAGAGCTCTGAGCAGAGCTCAGGGCCAGCAGGACCCAGTTTTTGGGGGGTTTAGGCTCTGCCAAGCTCCCCAAGAGCTGCAGGTCCCTTCCAGCAGAGCTCAAGGCTAGCAGGACTCAGTTTTAGAGGGGTTTAAACTCTACCAAGGTGCTGAAACCAACCCTAAGAGCTGCAGGTCCCACCCAACAGGGTCAGAAGCCTCAAGGCTAGCAGGACCCAGTTTTAGAGGGGTTTAGGCTCTGCCAAGCTCCTGACACCCACCCTGAGAGCTGCAGGTCCCACCCAACAGAGCTCACAAGGCTCAAGGCTAGCAGGACCCAGTTTTAGAGGGATTTAGGCTCTGCCAAGGTGCTGAAACCCAGCTGAGAGCTGCTGAAACCCACCCAACAGAGCTCACAAGGCTCAAGGCCAGCAGGGCCCAGTTTTAGAGGGGTTTAGGCTCTGCCAAGCTCCTCAAACCCACCCCAAGAGCTTCAGGTCCTTCACAGCAGAGCTCAGGGCCAGCAGGACCCAGTTTTAGATGGGTTTAAGATGTTCCAAGCTGCTGAAACCCACCCTGAGAGCTGCAGGTCCCCGCCAGCAGAGCTCAGGGTCAGCAGGACCCAGTTTTAGAGGGTTTAGCCTCTACCAAGCTGTTGGAATCTACCCTGAGAGCTGCAGGTACCTCCCAGCAGAGCTCAGAAGGCTCAAGACTAGCAGGACCCAGTTTTAGGGGGGTTTTGGCTCTACCAAGTTGCTGGAACCCACCCTGAGAGGTGCAGGTGCCTCTCAGCAGAGCTCAGGACTAGCAGGACCCAGTTTTAGAGGGGTTTAGACTCTGCCGAGTTGCTGGAACCCACCCTGAGAGCTGCAGGTCACCAGCTCAGGGGGGCTGCAGTGCCAGGAAGATGCTGCCAGAGGTTGTTGTTTGCTCCTGGTGGGTCTTTTCCTCCTTCAGGGCACCTTTTGCACCTCCCCATATCTAGGCACCAATTTGGTCTCAAATTGAAGTGTGTCCCTGGAAGTGTTCAAAGCCAGGCTGGACAGGGCTTGGAGCAACCAAGACTAGGAGAAAGTGTCAGCCAAGAGGGTTGGAATAAGGTGGTGTTAATTCACAGAATTCACAGAATGACCAGGATGGAAGAGACCTTCAAGATCATCGAGCCCCCCCCAGCCCCAGCACCTCAACTGAACCCTGGCACCCAGTGCCACATCCAGCCTTGTTCAAACACCTCCAGGGCCAGTGCCCACCTCCCTGGCAGCACATTCCAGTTTAAGTCACTCTTTCTGTGTAGAATTTTTTCCTCATGTCCAGCCTAAACTGCCCCTGGCACAGCTGGAGGCTGTGTCCTCTTGTCCTGGTGACCACTCCAGAGGAAATGACCTTGTGGAAGTGTTGTGAGCACAAAGAACAGAACAGAATCACCAGGTTGGAAGAGACCTCCAAGGTCATCGTGTCCAACCCAGCCCCAACACCTCAACTCAACCCTGGCACCCAGTGCCACATCCAGGCTTTGTTAAACACACCCAGGGATGGGGACTGCACCACCTCCCTGGGCAGCCATTCCAGTTTAAGATCCCTTCCAACCCAAATAATTCTGTTATTAGAATTTTTAGAACCCATGGTTCTAAAAAACCTGCAGATGTGGCACCTGGGGACACGGACGCATGGTGAACACAGTGGTGCTGGGTTAACTGTTGGACTTTATGACCTTGGAGGTTTTTCCAACTTAAACAATTCTCTGATTCTGGGATCTAAATCCTGCAGAGCTCCCTGACATCGGTGACATCAGCCAGGAGCTAAAATCACCTCATTGCCTCAGAAAACCTGAAAGAGAAGGAAATGAAACGCAACCCTGCAGTGCCCCAGCCCCTGGCAGTCCCCTGAGGCACCAGGGTGTCCCTGCAGGGCTGGGGCTGCTGCTGCTCTGGCGTTTATTTTTGCCCTGCTAACAATAGGATTGCAAACCAAAACTCAATTATGGGATCCTCTGTATGGCTTCCTCCCCTCCCACTTTCCTAAAGAGGTGGAGTGGCATGGAAAGGTCCACAGGGTTTTAAATACCTGACTCAGGCTGGAAAAAAACACCAAATAACAGCTGAGAAAGACTTTTCTGTAATAATTTTGGTGACAAAGGTCCCTGAACAGCACCTTTGGGATCATCCTGATGCTCGGGCTGCCCTGTTTGTGTGCCCCCGGAGCTGCCCGTTGTTTGCAGTGGGGGCCGGGCGGGCAGGGGCACAGGGGAGCGCTCCTGCCCCAGGCTGTTCTCGGCACAAAGGAGAGCAGGGCCTCCCTCCAGGGCTTCCCCTGCCTGCTGCTGCCCCGGGGCGTTCGTGCTCCTTCCTCCGGAGCCCTGGCACCTCCGGGACTGCGGGCTGGGCTCCCCAGTGTAGCTCCCCCAGCACCAGCCCAGGGGCCTGACAAGGGAAATCAGGAGGGACCCCCGCCCTGGCTCCTCGCTGTTGGAAAAGTAGGACAGGTCTCCCAGGCTCTGCCGTGCTCCTTCCATCAGTGCCAGCGTGTCTCCAGCTGATTCCTGCTAACCCTGCCCTCTCCTGCTCCTCCAATGTGATCCTCACATCCAAGGGAGCCCCAGATTTCACTGCTCCCCTTTGAGCCGGGCCTGTCTGCTGCCTCCCAGGGCAGCTGAGGGGTCACACAGAGCCCAGGGGAAGTTCCCAGCTTGGGGACAGCTCCTTCACCCGCCTAAAAAACCACTCAGGAGCCTCTTGGTGCTCGGTGAGGCACCTGCACCCCCTGGCACCCCCAGGAGGGACCATGAGGTGATAGACACCCAGCATCACCATGGAGGTGCTGCTGGTGTCCCTGACAGGGGTGGTGGCACAGCAGTGGAGCTGGCACAGCAGCAATGGGGGCACAACTGTGTCCTCCCCATCCCTCCTTGGCTTTCTGCAGCTGCCCCATCCCACATGTCTGGGAGGTGACACCGTGGGTGTCGTACACGGGCCAGGAGCTGCCACCTGGAGCAGCCCAGCATGGGCTGTGGGCAGGGATGCAGGAGGAGGGCCCAGATCTCCTTCTGCCCCAGATTTCCACAGTCTGGTGCTGGCTGTGCCCCCACCTCCTGTCACCAGCGCTGCCCCTTCACCTTCCTCACACTCCAGAGGGGCTGAGCAGCTCCCTGCCCTCTCCACAGTGCCCTTGGATGTGCCCTCAGTCCTCTCCAGGCACGAGTGGTGCTGCTGCAATCAGACCAAGAGGTTTTGTTTTGTGAGCAAAATTGTCACCAGGTCCACTCCAAACGTCTCGCTGTGAGCCAGGCCAACACTCTGCAGTGATTTTCTCTCCTCTGCTCCTCTGCCCCTCCCTTGGTGTGCCTGGCACAGCCCTCCCTAACCCTGGTGGCACCTCTGTGGGGCACAGCTCAGTGGGAGTTGCTGCATGGGGACACCAGGGGTTCAGTTTCCTGCAGCTCCTCCCAAAGGCTGCAGCTCCCTGTGACCTCCCTGTGCCATCTCTCTGCTCAGCCCTGATTTCCTGAGGGCTTTTGGGTCACCTCATGGTGGTTTTGCCAGGGACCTCAAGCTGAGGTGGCTCAGAGATCTCGTTATCCCATGACAATGGGATCTCATCAACCAAATCTCCCCTCCAAATTGTCTCATTCGTTTTACTCCTTGCTGTGGAGAAGACCCAGACCCAAAAGGGCTTCTGCTTCTTGGCCTCCACATCCTGCAGCTCAAAGCCTCTTTGGTGGCTGAAGCCTTGAGGACTCAGAGCCAGGATGAGGCAGGAGGGTCAGGGCCAGGCTCTGGCAGCGGGAGGGGTGACAGGAAGAACATTCCCCCCATGGTGAGACTGTCCCCGTCATTCTGACTGTCCCCGTCATTCCCAGACTGTCCCCATCATACAGACTGTCCCCATCATTCTGACTGTCCCAAGAGCCTGTTCCATACCCTCTCCAGTCCCTGCAAGGCTCTTAGACCCAAAACTCCCTGCTCCCAATCCATTCTTCTGGTGCTTCCTCATTTCACTGCTCCCCATTCCACCTGTTTCCAGCCAAGCCCCTGGGCAGCAGAGCCCAGAGCTGGGAGCAGCCCCCAGGCCACCAACCCATGTCCCTGCAATGCTGGAGGGAGGCTCCTCCCTGTCCCCAGCACCTGCAGGTGCCCAGCCCATCCCCAGGTGTCATGCAGCCTCTCTCCAGGTCACCCCAGCACATCCCCCGGTGTCGGACAGCCTCTCTCCAGGTCACCCCAGCACATCCTGGCCCTGGCAGGGGGCAGTGCCCAGTCCTGTGGCAGCAGGGCCAGCTCCTGTCCCGTGCCAGGCCACCAGAGATGCTGCTGGTGGCCATGGACTCGTGTGCCTGCTCAGCTCTCAGCCCGTGGCTGCCAGGCTCCCAGGCATGTGGGCTGCAGTCCCTCCTGGGGGCCCTTGCACCGTGCCAAGGGAGCTTTTCTTATCTTCACAGGAATGAAAACCTTTCTGAAATCAAAGTGCTTGGGTGGCTTTGAAGAGTTTCCTCTGGAGATGAAACAAGGCTGTTTGTGAGTGCCAGCAATCTGAGCTGCAGCTCCTGGGGCCACGGGGCTGCTGGGCAGCACTGGGCAGTGCCCGGCCTGGGGGGGCCCTGGCCTGGCCACTGTGGCCACAGGAGCTGCTCCCCAGGCTGGAAGGTGCCCCTGGTGCAGAGCCCACCCACAGTGAGCTGCTCTGGCTCGTTCCCAGGCTGGGAGCTGTGTGCCATGAACGGCAACCAACAAAGGGACGGAGAGAGGATGATGTGGAGGTGCTGGAGATGTTCAAACACACCCTGCACTGCCAGGGGCTGCTCAAATCCTCCAGGGCCCAGGGCCCACAGGGCCCCTTTGCAAAGGAAAAAGGAATTCAAGGGCCAGTGCAGCAAATGAGCCTGGAGAACAACTGCCCCTCTGGAGGAACCCACCTAGGCTGGCCTGATTTGAGGTGCTGGATGTGGAGGGGCCAAGCAGGCAGATGTGGGCATGTGATGTGGCACTCAGCAGCACAGGCTGTAGCTGCCAGCCTGCCCTGGGGAGCAGAGAACGCCTGGCAGGCCGGTGTGCATGGAGATTATTTGTTGTTTGATATTTTCCCTTCAATGCTTTTGTCCTAGAATAAATACACAAAAGTTCAGGGCCCTGCAGGTTGTCTCTGTTAGGGGTGGTGGAGTCAGGGATTGTTTTGGAGTGATCCATGCTGTTTGTTTACCAGCATGGGCAAAGTCTGCTCTCCCTGCTTGATCCTAATTCCTCAGGATTCTTCCCCAAACCTTCCTCAGCCATTCCCTGCTCAGCCCTGCCACCCTTCCCTGCTCAGCCCTGCCACCCTTCCCTGCTCACTCCTAATTCCTCAGGATCCTTCCCCAAAGCTGCCTCAGCCTGTCCCCGCTCAGCCCTGCCACCCTTCCCTGCTCCCACAGCCTTCCCACCCTGGGCAGGGCACCCTGGCCTGTGTGGCACCACTAACACTTCTGTCTCTGGGGACAGACAGACTTTGTCCCCCCACAGGAGTGAAGGTCCACGCTGGGTGCCAGCTGGGGTGGTGATGCTCAGGCCCAGGGGGAAGCAGGACGTGCTGTGAGCTCTGTGCCATCGCCCTGGCACCTGGGCACAGCTGGGAGGGATGTCCCACCCCCAGTGTTCCCCCACTGCATCCCAGGGCCAGCACTGCCACTGTGCCCAAGCCCAAGAGAAGAGAAGATCCCCAGCAGGATCCCCACTGCAACCATCCCTCTGAGGCTCCTTCTCTCCCTCAGGATGGGCTGTATCTGATCTTGGCTGGCCTTTCCTGCAGATCCCAGCTTGTCTGCCACTTGTTTAGCCCTGCATTCCCCTGCCATGCTCACCCCAGGGCCTCTGGATTTTGACCCCAGAAGTGCTGGCTCCAGGATATTGCAGAGCAAACACAGAGCAGAGATAAAGGGGCAGCATCACCCCTGGGAGCAAACACAGCCCCAGCCCTGCAGAGGTCACTCAGGTCCATCACTGCTGCCACCCTTCCCTCCCCAGCCCCTGTGCTCCTGCCACATGCCAGCTCCAGTGGGACAGTGACCTGCCCCAGAGCCTGTCCTCAGTGCATTCCCATTTCCAGCCCTGCTCTCCCCATCCCAGTGCCAGGGCTGCCTGTTCCTGCCCCCCATGCCCACAGGGATCTGGTCCTGCCCTGCTGGTGCTCGTGGCACCTTGGTTCCCTGTGCCCCTTGTCTCCTCTGCTGTGCCCATGCCCCAAGCCTGCCCTCAGTGTGCCCCTGCCATCTGCTGCCAAATCCACGCTCACCCTGAGCTCTCCCCCTTCTGCTGTGCCCATCACAGTCCCTGCCCTGCTGTTGTCACCCAGCACCCTCCCATGGTCCCCATCTGTCCCCAAACCCTACAGATCCCTGCTGGCCGTGGGTCCCTCCTCTCCAGGGATGGGGATGAGCCTCTCCCTCTCTCCATGCCCAGAGCTGCTCCTCTCCTGCCCAGCCCAGACTCCAGGGGCAAGTCCCAGCCTGAGCAGAGGTTTCTGTGTGTCCCATCCCCATGCCAGTCACGGGCAGGGCAGGTCTGGTCTGGTCTGGTCTCCCGTCCCTGAGTCTCCTCCTGTTCCCTTGGGCCGCAGGATCCTGTGGAGGGAGGTCAGGGCTCCCCGACAGCTCCTGTTGGGAGGATGTGGAAACTTCCCTTCCCCGGTGCCTGCTTGCTTGTCTCCAGGGCTGGACCATCTCCCAGCAGCAGCTGGAGGTAGGATTTGAGGCAGGAGACCGTTGGACCCTAACAAAAGCAGGAAATGGGTGTAATTCTCCTTCGGAGGAGGAATGAATAGCAGATCCCAGGAGGAGGCGAGGCCAGCTTAGCAGGACGTGAGAAACTCGGCTCATTCCTCCTAAGGCTGCACTTCCTGAGAGCTTCCCCCTTCCTGCTGCTCTCCAGCCTCTCCCCAGCTCTGGCAGAGCCTCAGCAGCTCCAGCAGGACAGGAACCACCAGAGTCCTGGCCAGGGTGCCTGTTCCCAAACCTGCTGCTGCCGGGCCATGGGGAGCCCAGGATGGGGACAGCCGAGGGGGACAGGGGACATGAACGATGTGATTTAGTGGGTGACATCCCTGTTTTGGATTGAGATGAGTTTGAAGGCCACTTCCAACCCAAACCATGCTGTGATTCCATGACTCTGTGACCCCACACCTCTGTACAGCCCCACTCACTCCTTCCTTATACCCAGGGGCAGGAATTTGAGTGGTTTGGGAATAAAGGGAGTGCCAGGGGCAGGGATGGGAGGAGGCCAGTACAGCCCAGACCACTGGCATGGACTCGGTGCTGGGAACAGCAGGAGCTGCCCTTGGGGGTGGCTCCCAACCTGGGGAAGCTGTTGGAGCATCCCACAGATTTCCAACAGCCTGGGAGTGCCAGGGAAGCTCCTCTCCAGTCTGAACCCCAGGATCAGCTCAGGCAATGAGCACCAAAGCTCCATCAGCACCCAGGGTTTCATTTTAGGGCTCTGCTGCTTCTTCTTGAGGAGCTCTCTGGTGCCGCAGAGGATGGGTGGGGACTGGAGAAACCTTCCTGAACCCTGGAGCAGGGCATTGATTAATCAGTGCTTGAATAATTGCAGGGCACTGCAGACATTCTGCTCCCTGTGGAGGGAAGGGATGAGGTGGAGGATCGGGCCAGGGAGGTCACTCACCCCAGCCCATCCTCGCCTCAGCCTCAGAGCTGCCCCCAGGATTAAATGGTTTCTTTTTAAAAGCGAGATCTAATCTGGTGACAAAAGCCGCAGCAGTGCTGTGAGCCCATCATCTCCCCAAGAAAAGCTCCTCCAGCCTTCAAATGCTCTCACCACTTGGATGCTGGATTTCAATCCAAGGCTCAATCTGCCTCTCTTCAGCCCCAGCCCTGCTCTTGTTCCTCCTTGCTGTGGGATTTAAGGGCTCCCCGCTCTGTTTTCCATGTGGGAGCACACAGCCAGGTGCTCAGCTCACCTGATAACAGAGTTTTAGCAGCATCACGCCCCTAGGCCTGGCTTTTCCAGCCTGTGCTCGGGTCTGTGGTGCTCCTCCCAGCTCTCTGGTGTTCCCCTGCCATCCCCCAGTGTGGGTGCCAGACAAAGAGCTCCAGCAGGGCTCTGTTCACTGATTTGCAGCCCCCACACATCCGCACACAATGATCCCTAATTACCCTTTCACAGACAAATCTGCATCGCTGGACCAGGCAGATATTCCTGGGAGGGCCTAAAGCTGGCTTGGTTGCTGGTTAAAAGCCAGGGTTCCTCTCCCAAACCTGTATGGGCATGTCCAGAGTCACTGCTTTCCAAGATCCAGCCTGAGGGCTTCAAATCCGAGCTTCAGTCCCAGATCTATTCCAGATATCTGCAGTCAAACACCCCCTGACCATTTAACCAGCTGAAAACATCCTCTTCCCTTTCTGTCTCATCACTCTGGGTGTCATTTTCCAGCTTTCCCAGCAAAGATTTCATCTCTTCATCTCCATCATTGATAAAAATGTTTCATAGCAGCGGACGAAGCGCGGGGCCCCGGGGGAGGGAGGTGGGAATAATGCTCCTTTCTGCTCTCTCCCCATTAGCAGCCCCCTCGGAGATCTGCCAGGGAAGCAGTTTGAATCCATCTCATCTGTGCCCTGTTAATTCCTTCTAATGCAAGTTTTAATCAAAATGTCAGGTGGAAGGAAGTCAAATGCCTCGGAGAGATCCGAGTGTGCTCTATCAACACAAGTGCCTCTCTCGCCCAGCCCGGTGCTCCTGTCACACACAGACAGGGCTGGGTGACAGCCCTGCTGGCCCTGCCACCAACGCTGCCTGCAGCTCCTGAGTCTGGGGACATCACATCACCAGCTGGGACTTGTCCCAGGGATCCACATGTGGATGGAACCCCATGGGACACCAGCAACCCCCCCTGAGCAATGCCCTCACCACCTTCTCCAGGCCCAGACCCACCTTTCCCCCTCCTTACTGAGGGAATGCTGCTCCCTGAGGAAGGGGAGGAGCTTTCTGTGACGCTCAGCCCCAATGTCCATCCCAGGAGGAGCTCCCAGTGTGGCAATGGTGGAGCTCATGTAGCCCTGAGGGACAGGGGACAGTGGCCCCTGAGGAAGGGTCCCTAAGGAAAGGTCCCTGAGGAAGGGGATGAGCTTTCAGGGCTGGATGAGGAGACTGGAGATGCTCAGCCCCAATGTCCATCCCAGGAGCGGCTCCCAGTGTAGCAATGGTGGAGCTCATGTGGCCTTGAGGGACAAGGGACAGTGGTCCTGAGGCTGGGAAGAGCTTTCAGGGCTGGGTGAGGAGAGTGGAGATGCTCAGCCCCAATGTCCATCCCAGGAGGAGCTCCCAACCCTGTGCCCTGCGATGGGGGGTGGGCCGAGCACTGTGGGAGGACCAGGGCTCAGGGGCTTCCCCAGCTTGCAGGATCTTTCATCCTCCGTCACCACAAAGCCAGGCCAGATCTGCATTTGCAGCAGCCCACAGAAGCTGCCTCTGTTGTCTTATTTTTGTTATTTTTGAGAGGATATTTTAGCGCTGAGCACATTCCCTCCTGTTGCCATGGCAGCCGTGACAGGGGTTATATACCGTGAGAAAAATACCAAAATTAATGAGTGAGTGAAAGAGCAGCCAAGAGAAAAACAAGGTTAAAAAAAGAGTTAAAACAGTAATAAAAACAATCTCCCAATAATTTGGCAGCGAGCATCCCACAGGCAAGACAGGCGGCGAACATGGGAGCCCCGCGGCTCCTCGCTGCATCCCAGCTGGGGCTGGCTGCCCACAGCCCGTGGCCAGAGCACTGCAGCCCATGGCCAGAGCACTGCCGCTGTCCGAGGGCCGTGCTGGATCCCAGCCTGTGGGCAGAGCATTGCTGGAGTCCCAGGGATGCTCCAGATCCCAGCCCGTGGCTGGAGCATCGCCGCACTCCCAGGGCTGTGCTGGATCCCAGCCCATGGCTAGAGCATCGCTGCGGTCCCAGGGACACTCTGGATCCCAGCCTTTGCCAGAGCGTTGCCACGCTCCCAGAGCTGTGCCAGATCCCAGCCCCTGGCCGGAGCATCATCGTGCTCCCAGGGACACTCTGGATCCCAGACCCTGGCTGGAGCATTGCTATGGTCCCAGACATGCACCAGATCCCATCCCATGGCCAGAGCATCGCTGTGATCCCACGGCTCTGCTGGATCCCAGCCCGTGGCTGGAGCGCCGCTATGCTCCCAGGGACACTCTGGATCCCAGCCTGTGGCTGGAGCATTGCCATGGTCCCAGGGACACTCCGGATCCCTGCCTTGGTCGGAGCGTTGCTGTGATCCCAGGGATGCTCCAGATCCCAGCTCGTGGCCAGAGCATCGCTGCAGTCCCAGGGCTGTGATGGATCCCAGCCTTGGCCGGAACATTGCTGTGATCCCAGGGATACACTGGATCATAGCCCATGGCCAGAGCATCGCCGCACTCCCAGGGATGCTCCAGATCCCATCCCATGGCCGAAGCGTTGCTGTGCTCCCAGGGATGCTCTGGATCCCAGCCTTGGCCAGATCATCGCTGCAGTCCCAGGGCCGCGCTGCTCCCACTCCATCCCACCGACGCTCCGGATGGGGCTGCGCCCACCCAGCTCCTTCCCCCGCAAACCTGCAGCCCTCGGTGACGCAGGAGGCGAGCGGAGGAGAAGTTCTTTAATGTGCTCATTTCCTCGCATTTGGGTTTTGAGGATCTTTTTGTTTTTAATTGTAGAAACAAGCGGATTGTCAGAACATCTGTGTTATTAGCATTTGCTGCCCAAATCCGAGCTGCTGCTTCTCCTGCGGAGCCCAGAGCTGATGAGAGAGAGAACAGAGGAGCCTTTGAACTCCTTGCAGCAGACGGCAGCCAGGTTGCTGCGTGTGTGTGTTGGGGAGGGGGTATTTATTCTCTTGTAAGGTTCATTTGCTCTCCGTGTTTCCCTTTCTTCTCGCTTTCCCAGAGATTTAGCTGGATGCTCTTCCCTTGCAGGCTTTGTTCTTCTGACAAGGCCCCACCGGCAGCACGGAGCAGCTGCCTCTGTGTGATGCCAGGGCAGCCCAGCACGGGGTACCTGGAGCAGCCCAGCACGGGGGACCCGGAGCTCGGGGCAAGGCAGAGCCTCCAGCAGCAGCTCCGGGGGCGGCGGCACTGCCAGCCCTGCAGGGGCTCACCGAATAACTCTGCAGACAGAGCTGCAGCCTCGGGGCTTCTTGTTGCTCAGACTGGCTCTGCTTTCTGGGAATGGTGAAGACAAGGTGAGGATGGGTGACTCATCTGGAGCTGCTACATACACAGGGTGGAATTCTTCCCTGGTAGCGTGGTGAGGCACAGGTTGCCCAGAGAAGCTGCGGATGCTCCATCCCTGAAAGTGTTTAGGGCAAGCTTGGATGGGGCTTGGAGCACCCTGGGATAGTGCAAGGTGCCCCTGCCAGACCAAGGTGGAATGAGATGGTCTTTGAGCTCCTTTCCAGCCCAAACCATTCTGGGACTCTACAATAACACCCAGGAGAAGGAAGTACAGGGAAAGGCAAGCTTCCTGTGTTGTCAGAGGGCAAGGAGCACTCTGGGAGGGGCTTTCAAAGGCACTGGGGTGGAGGAGGAAGGCAGAGATGGATGAGACAGCCCTGGGATGCCAGGCAGCAGGGCCCTGGACACGGTGTCCCCCCAGCTCCCCAGGCCACGGGTGCTGCTGGCACTGCAGAGGCCCTGCCAGGCTGCTCCCCTGGGCTGCACAGAGGTGGTTTCTGATGACAGGACACTTTTCCCCTGCATTCCTAGAGCCTGGACCTGTCCCTCAGAAACATGTGTGAGCAGAGGCTGAGGTGACAGTCACGGGTGTCCCACAAACCAGCAGCATCCAGTGATCCATGTACGCGCCCAGCACCCCAGCACTTCCTGTGCCGCTGCCCATCGACTCCTTCACTGCCCCGTGACTCTTGTGAAATGCAAACCTTTGGTCCCCAGCAATCTCTAAAGTTTGCTGTCCCTGCTCCACGGGCAGCCTCAGATCCACAGGGTCACTCTCTCGGTTTCTCCCTTCTCTCCAGCTCCCTGTCCCTCCAAGGAGGGCTGCCAGTTACTGATCCATCAAATCTCCCCTTGTCTCCGGAGAATTTCGTTCCCTCTCCCTGCCCAGCTCACGCTGGATCAGCAGGGCACAGCCTGACAAACCCCACAGCTCCTCTCCCTGCCCCAAAGGTGGGCTGTGACCTTCCCTGGCTTCTCAATTCACATCTCCTGCTAAATTGGCTTCATGTGAATTGACACTCGGAAAAAAACCCTGCACATACACACGGAGGAGCTGACATCTCTGGAGGAGCAGAAAGTCAGGGAGGAGAGCTGGGCTTTCCATCCTGAGGGATGACTCGCCAGCCCCCTTTTCCTGCCCAGCGGGATGCAGCCGTGCCACGGCCTGAACCCGCTTGTTGCCGGGGAAAAGCGGGGAGATTTGGGAGAAAAGCACGGCAATTCTGGGGGGGAAACGGGGGGATTTGGGGGGTGAGATATAGCCGGGCTGCTCCGAGCAGGCAGGGGCAGCCTCTAGATGGTGCAGTCATGCAGCCGAGCTGAGCATGTGTGCAGCGAAGGGCGCTGCGCAACAGGTTGGCGTAGCTCAGCGGGGAGACGCGCTCCCATCCTCGCTGCGGCGGAGCGGGAAGGACTTTCCAGCATCCTGGCGAGAAATCCGCGCCGCAGCCGGCCCGGAAAGCGGGTGAGGGGCAGCGCCACGGGCTGCGAGACCCTCGGAGGGTGCTGAGGGTTTTGGCAGGGTCGGGCTGCAGCTCCAGCCCCC
>NW_005054532.1:587811-591658 GCF_000277835.1 Geospiza fortis | reverse complement strand
CCAGCCGCAGTGCCAGCCGGAGCTGGAGCAAATGCTGGGACGTGCTACGGAATACCCAGGATTCAGCCCATCCGTGCCTTCGGCGCAGGACTGACCATCAGCGGCCGCGTTCTCGGCTCGCACGATCCCCGAGCTCCGCGTGGAGCTGGCATGAGCTGCTTGCTGCTCTCTGGGATGTCGCTCCAGCTCCGGGTGTCGGAGCAGGGCTTGGGGGGAGCGTGGAGGGGGGATTAGCACTTGTGTGCTTGGTGCAGGGTTTGGACAGACTTGTGAGCCGTGGCTCCGAGCCACGCAATCAGCGGCTGGGAGCGAGGAGAGGCTGGACTTTGGTGCCCATTCCCGAAGCGGTGCTGCCTCCCGTGGAACGGGGCCAGCAGGCTGTGGGAATCACAGGGAGCACAGGCTTGTTCAAGCAGTTGCTTAAATTCGCGGCGCTTTATAACCTCTCTCTCATTAAGGCTTGTTTTTTTTTGGTGGGGATGGCTGAATTCTGTCGGATTTTGCATGCCACTGTCCTCCGAGAGCTTCCCAGTCATGCATTAAGCAGCGTGACTAACGCCTCTCTCTCATGTGGTTCAGTCTCTCTCACACACTCCCCGTAGGGAGAATTGTGTGTGCGGAGGAATAGTTGTTTTGGGAGGGGCTTTTATTTTTAAGTGCTCTGTGCTTTGCCAGCAGGTTGGAAAAAGGTGCCTGGCACCAGAGAAGAAAGTGTGGGATGGTCCTTAGATCCCATGGGAAAATAGCCCGGTGCCTTGGACTGGCCCCTGGGAAGCTTGTGTCTCCTGCACAGACGTGCTTGTGGAGGCTTTCTCCTACTCCTCCTCCTCCTCCTCCTCCTCACACCCAGCCCTGGGCTCTCATATGTTCACCATGTCATTCACACCCCTGGGTGCCTGGGTGCCGGGCAGGATTCCTGACCCTGCTGATTCCTTATCCTGCCCAGCCCAGGGCCCTTTGTGCCTTCCAGCAGTGCCCCTCAGGCTCTCAGGCCCTCTGCTCGTCCCCTGCTCTGCAGGCTGCCTTCCTTCACCTGCAGGAATGGGGCTTGGGCTCAGGTCCAGCCCTGGTTTTGGAGCAGAAATCCTGGGTGCTGAGCACCTCTGGGTGACACCCTTCCTCCTCCAGGCTGGCACAGGGCTCCTGGCGTTTCCAGCTGCTGGGCCCTCCCTCCCAGCTCCCTCAGCCATGTGAGGCACCAGCACTGCCTTGAGACTTCCCCCTTCCCTGGCGATCTTTCACCTCGCACCAGGGCTTAGTCAGGACGTGGCTACGTCACCAGCAGCCAGGCCCAGCCCAGTGCAAACAGCCCAGCAGCGGGCACGGTGCCTCTCCCAGCCCGGGCATCCTCCAGGAGCCCTTTCCCAACAGCTGGAGCTGCCCATCTTGCCTGTCCTCATCCACAGCCATCCCCAATGGGAGCGCAGGGCTGGCAGACCTCGGGGCAGGTTCAGCCCATGTGGGCAGCTGGGTGAGGGGGCTCTGGTGTGAGCACACCCGGGGGGTGGCAGACACGAGCGTGACCCAGGTGCCAGTGCCCCCGCACGGGTGACATCACACACATGCACAGGGGCATGCGCACACACGGGCACACGCGGGCACACGCGCTGTGTGGGGCGCACTCACGTGCAGGAGCGCGAGCTCACACACAGGGCACGGGCCTGGAGCGGGCAGGAATGTGCTCCTTGCCCCGTGTGACACAGCTGCACACCCTGCCAGGGCACAGGTGGGATTGTGTGCCTTTACCTAAGGACACAGGGCCGTGCTCCGGGCAGGTGCACACTCTGGAACGCTCACAGTGCACACCCAGCATGGACACACACGCGTGTGTGCACACACTGCCCGTGCTGATGCAAAAATCTGTTGTGTTTCTGCTTGGCTCCCGACCTCCTCCATCCTCAGCCCAGTCCAGGGATGGAAAATGTCCTGCTCTCTCTCCTCATCCCTTCCTCCTGGAGTCACACATCCCTCGCTGGTGGGGGCAGCTCAGCAAGCTGGGGATGGCTCTGCTCTGCAAAAAGGAAGGGGCAGGACAAGGGAGCAGGGGCAAGCTTGGCTCCAGGGCTACAGTCTCCTCTCCAGGCACGGAGATGTATTTTCACTGCAGAGGCAGAGCTCATCTTGTCCATGTCCCCATGCCCATGGGGAAGCAGAGGGCTGGAGGGACCGGGAGCTGTTGGCTTGTGGGAAGTACAAAGGAGGGCAGTGCAGGATGTTCTGCTTGCTGATGATCCATACCATGCCAGGCTAACCAGGAACTGGGCACTTGCAGTGTGGCACCACGGAGGGGGATGGTGATGGAGCGCTTGCCCATGGAGCGCTTGCTTGTCCTTGGGTGCAGAGTGTGGAGAGAGGGAGCGATGGGAGCGGCGAGAGCAGGGTGATGCTGTGGGGCCTTGGCAGATGTTTGTGGCTGTTCATTTTAGGGCATCCAATCTCTGGGCTTTTGGATGCCAGTGAGCTGTGTTGAACCACATTATGCTCACAGCTCAGCAGAAGCTCCTGGACCCTGGAGGAGGAAAATATGTTCCCAGAATGGAACAGGAAAGCTGGTGGTCCAGCACAGCACCAGACAGGGGCTTGGTGGCAGGGCATGTGGCTTGGCACAGGAGGGGACAGTCTGTGGGGCTGGCATGGCCTGGGCAGTGTGTGGGCACAGGGAAAAGGTGCCAGTGGCAGGGGCAGCAGTGCAGGGGTGCAGCAGTGCAGGGGTGCAGGGGTGCAGCGGTGCAGGGGTGTCTCTGCAATGCAGGGGGCAGCGCTCCTGGCACCGTGCTGCAGCAGCAGGGTGGGCACTGGCACAGGGTGGGCACCCAGTGCGTGCCATGTCCCAGACTGGAGTGGGAGGGAACGGGAAGGAACAGTGTGTCTGCAGCGAGGAAGGGAACAGGAGCTGCTGGCGCAGGGTGTGGGGTTGCCTAGTGACTGTGCAGCGAGGGGGATGCTGTGCTGCCGTTGCAGTGCGCCGGGGCTGGGCACTGCCGGGGGCTGCCAGGGGCTTCCTGCACTGCAGCGCAGCCTGGGCAGGGACCCCGTGTCCCTGTGACTGCCGGGACGCCGGGGGTGGCAGTGCTCCACAGGCAGTGCAGGAGGGATGAGGCTCAGGGCCCCTGCATCCCTGCAGTGCCGGGTGGGTGGTGCCTCGGTACCTGGCAGTGCGAGGCTGGCAGTGCCACTGTGCTGGCAGTGCAGCAAGGGCAGTGCTGCTCTGCTCCTGCCACAGCGGCCCTGCAGTGCTGGAGGGGTGGCAGCTCTGCATCTCCGCAGCGCCCCATGGCCCTGCAGTGCCCTGCAGCCCTGCAGTGCTGGGTGGGCAGCAGCCCTGGAGCGCCTGGTGTTCCTGCAGTGCTGGACAGGCGGCAGTCCTGCATTCCTGGAGTGTCCAGTGTCCCCGAAGTGATGGCTGCTGCTGTTCCTGCAGTGCAGGCGGTGATGGATGGCAGGGAGCTGTATGCTGGCAGTGCCCCGTGTCCCTGCAGTGCTGGGTGCATGGCAGCCCTGCATCCCTGCAGCAATCCATGGCCCTCCATCCCTGCATGAGTGGCAGCCCTGCATCCCTGCAGTGCCCTGTGTCCCTGGGTGGGTGTCAGTCCTGTGTCTTTTCAATGTCCCATGGCCCTGCAGTGCTGGGTGCATGTCAGCCTCACATCCCCACAGTGCTGAATGGGTTCAGCCCCACATCCCTGCAGAGCGGATGGATGTCAGCCCCACATCCCTGCAGAGCGGATGGATGTCAGCCCCTCATGCCTGCAGAGCGGGTGGATGTCAGCCCCACATCCCTGCAGCGTTGGATGGGTGTCAGCCCCACATCCCTGCCGTGCTGGATGGGTGTCAGCCCCCCCTCCCC
>NW_005054532.1:586532-587691 GCF_000277835.1 Geospiza fortis | reverse complement strand
CCCCCCTGCGGTGTTGGATGGGTGTCAGCCCCACACCCTGCAGTGCTGGATGGGTGTCAGCCCCACATCCCTGCAGTGCCGGGTGCGTGTCAGCCCCACATCCCTGCAGTGTCGGATGGGTGTCAGCCCCACACCTTGCAGAGCTGGATGGGTGTCAGCCCCACATCCCTGCAGAGCAGGCAGAACTCCCCGTTTGGTGCTCCCGTTTCTGCAGTGCTGGCAGCTGCGTGCAGTGCCCGTGTGTCCCTGCTGTGCGTGGCAGGCAGTGCCCCTGCACTGGTGGCACACAATGCTCCTGTGTTTGGGTGGTGAGAAGCTGTCTCAGAGTCTGGCCGGCTCCCATCGGGTTGTTGGCAGCAGGCTGCCTGCAGTCCACCCTGTTAGTGTGCCTCGTTGGGTCTAATTACAGTTGGTGTGGTGACGAAGAGGGTGGACAGTGGCAGGAGTGGCTTCCTGCAAGTGGCAGGGCTGAGGTTTCAATGACAGGGTTACTCACTCCAGCAGGGCGTTGCAGGAACTTTGCAAGCTGGGACGGGTCCCTCAGGGCACTGGAGGCTGCCAGGAGCCGGCCCCAGCAGCCCCTTCCCTTGGGGAGACGTGCCAGGACCGTGTGCGGTCCCGCATGGCGCAGGGGTAAGCCAGGGAAGGGGGCTGGTCGCTAACCTCCGGTGTCTGTGTCTCCTGCAGCTCCCCTGCAGCGCAGGATGAACCCGCTGGCATCCTGCCTGGGCCTGTGGCTCCTCTGCCAGCTCCCTGCCCTGGCCTCGGGGACACGTGCGGTCTACAAAGTGCAGGAGGAACAGCCCCCCAACACCCTCATAGGGAGCCTGGCCTCTGACTACGGCTTACCGGACATGGGGCACCTCTACAAGCTGGAAGTGGGGGCCCCGTACCTCCGTGTGGATGGCAAGACTGGGGACATCTACACCACAGAGACCTCCATCGACCGGGAGAGCCTGCGGGAGTGCCAGCACCTCCTGCCCGGAGAGCCCTGCTTCCTGGAGTTCGAGGTGTCCATCACCAACCTGAATGCCAACAGCAGCCCGCGCCTGCTCGAGGGGCAGATCGAGGTGCTCGATATCAATGACAACACCCCCAACTTCGCCTCGCCCGTCCTCACCCTCTCCATCCCTGAGAACACCAACGTTGGGACGCTCTT
>NW_005054532.1:574299-586494 GCF_000277835.1 Geospiza fortis | reverse complement strand
CCTACGAGCTGATGGCTGGTCCGGAGGCGCAGGAGCTCTTTGGGCTGCAGGTGGCCGAGGACCAGGATGAGAAGCAGCCTCAGCTGATCGTCATGGGGAACCTGGACCGGGAGCAGTGGGACTCCTACGATCTGACCATCAAGGTGCAGGATGGGGGGAACCCCCCTCGGGCGAGCAGTGCCCTGCTCCGCATCACCATCCTGGACATGAACGACAACGCACCCAAGTTTGAGAAGGCCCTGTATGAGGCAGAGCTCTCTGAAAACAGCCCTGTGGGGCACTCCGTCCTCCAGGTGAGTGCGCAGGACTCTTCTCCTCACCGTTTCCCCTCCTGCCTGGCTGCAGGGATAACCCAGGAGCATTGACATGGCCGTGGTTCCTCCAGAGAGGAGGGAGGGTTGGATGGAGGCGCTCACAGTGTTACCCAGGGCCAGCGGGCAGGCAGGTCCCTGGGATATCACATCTGCTCAAGTGAGGTTGGAGAGGATGCACAGGAAGGCACAGCTGGAGTGGGGCTGCAGGACACTGCTGAGGGGCAGCAGCAGAGCTGCAGGGAGGGAGCAAGGTTCTGGGTTACTGGGAGGGCTGGGACCTGAGGGGCACCAGGAGCCTGGCTTGGGGCCAGCGCGGTCTCAGTGCTGCCCGCAGACAAGACATAGAGCCTTTCATAAGTTGCATTCCCTTGGCTGCTCCATGGAAACTTAGGAGGTGGGGACAGGGAGCATCCCTGCTGCCCGTGCACGGGGCTGGCCATGGCTCCGGAGGTGCACTGCTGTCTGCAGGGAGTGGGGGCTCTGCCTCATCTGGGGCAGCGCTGCAAAGTGGCCCAGAGAGCCCAGGGGGCTGGATCTTGGTGGATTTGGCTTGGAGGGGGCATTGAGATGATAGTAGTCGACATCTGTTTATCTGCAGCTGCCATCTTAATAAGCGGAGCGCGGCCAGCTCTCATCTGCCTGCTAATTCTGATGTGAATTTTTTAAGAATTCATTTTTCACTGTTAAGAGAATGGGAGTTGGAAGCAGATAAGGGAGCTGCATGGCCGGGAGGAGAATGGGCTGAGATGCCGCTGCTGCCATTGCTCAGCTTTTATCTTTCAGGGGGAAAATGACTTCCGCCTGTTTTGTGAGTGGAGGTAAAAGGTGGAATTTACATTTAACAACTTTCGTTCTCCATCCAAATCTGCTGAGCAAGATAACGGCAGAGCAGCAAATGGTGCAGAGAAGAGGCTGCTCAGAGAGCCGATTAGGGAGCAAATGTTAGACAAACCTCATCTTCTTTAGAAAGCAAATAATAGGCGTAGAGGCAGGGTTATGGGGATGCAGGGCTCCTGGCGGGCAGGCAGGGATGGACGGTGCTGTGCGGGGCTCAGGCAGCCCCAGTCCCTGCGTGGCTGCATCCCCAGATGCCGCGATGGAGCTGCTGCAGCTCCGCACAGGGCTGCCTCCCTTCTCGCCCTCACCTGAGCCAGGCAGCTGCTCCAGCCCCTCCTCGGGGGCACAGCTGGAGCTGTCCCTCCCTGCTGCTGGCTGGGTCTCAGCGGCTCGGTTCCATGGTTCCGGAGGATTCCCTGCGTGCCGGAGCCGGCTGGGAGGGGAGCGCAGCCACCCGGCCCAGCCGGTTTCTCCGGAATAACGAGGCAGAGCCTCCGTGCCCGAGGGTGGCTCCCAGCTGCTCTGCCGGTCCCAGGCTCTTTGCCCCACAGTGCTTGGCCCCAGAAGAGGAAATCCTGGTTTTTCCCCCCGGCTGTCCTCAGGGAAGGCCACAGCGGTTTGCGGAGGGGCTCGCTCCGCCGTGCCCTTGTCCTGCTCACCGCTTGTCCCTCTGCCCCCCAGGTGAAAGCCAACGATTCGGACCAGGGCGCCAACGCCGAGATCGACTACTCCTTCCACCAGGCCTCGGACATGGTGCGGCGGCTGCTGCGCCTGGACCGCGCCACGGGGCTCATCACCGTGCAGGGCCCCATCGACCGCGAGGACATCGGCACCCTCAAGTTCTCCGTCATGGCCAAGGACAAGGGCGCCAACCCCAAGAGCGCCCGCACGCAGGTGGTGGTCACCATCAAAGACATGAATGATAACGCACCCTCCATAGAGATCCGGGGCATAGGGTTGGTCACCCACCAGGATGGCATGGCCAACATCTCGGAGGACGTGCCAGTAGAGACAGCAGTGGCTCTGGTGCAGGTGTCCGACCGAGATGAGGGTGAAAACGCTGTGGTGACCTGCGTGGTGGCCGGTGATGTCCCATTCCAGCTGCGCCAGGCCAGTGAGACAGGGAGTGACAGCAAGAAGAAATATTTCCTGCAGACCACCACGCCGCTGGACTACGAGTCGGTGAAGGAGTACACGATTGAGATTGTGGCTGTGGACTCAGGGAACCCACCCCTCTCCAGCACCAACTCCTTGAAGGTGCAGGTGATGGATGTCAATGACAATGCCCCTGTCTTCAGCCAGAGCTTCACTGAGGTGGCCTTCCCTGAGAACAACGAGCCCGACGAGCTGGTCATGGAGGTGAGTGCCACTGATGCTGACAGCGGCTCCAACGCCAAGCTGGTTTATTCCCTGGTGACAGACCCCTCCTCCAAGGGCGCCTTCACCATTGACCCTGACTCTGGTGAGATCCGGGTGAAGGCGGTGCTGGACCGAGAGCAGCGGGAACGCTACGAGTTCTTGGTGGTGGCAGAAGATAAGGGCAGCCCCAGCAAGCAGGGCACAGCATCTGTGGCCATCAACGTCATGGACAGGAATGACAACGACCCCAAGTTCATGCTGAGTGGCTACAACTTCTCAGTGATGGAGAACATGCCGCCCCTCAGCCCCGTGGGCATGGTGACAGTCATCGATGCTGACAAAGGAGAAAATGCCCGGATCCAGCTGTCGGTGGAGCAAGACAACGGGGATTTTGTCATCCAAAATGGCACTGGCACCATCCTCTCCAGCATCTCTTTCGACCGGGAGCAGCAGAGCACTTACACCTTCCGACTCAAGGCGGTGGACGGTGGGGATCCCCCCAGGTCTGCCTACGTGGGGGTGACCATCAACGTCTTGGATGAGAATGACAATGCCCCCTTCATCACTTCCCCCTCCAATGCCACCTACAAGCACATCCTGCCCCACACCAGCCCTGGCCAGCAGGTGAGCAAGGTCAAGGCGGAGGACATCGACTCAGGCATCAACGCCGAGCTGATCTACAGCATCACAGGAGGAAACCCCTTCGAGCTCTTCCAGATCTCCCCGCAGAGCGGTGACATCACTCTGGAGAAGGAGATCCTGCGCAAGCACCACGGCCTGCACCGCCTGGTCGTGCGCGTCAACGACAAGGGCAAGCCCTCGCGGCATGGCACGGCTCTGGTGCACTTCTACGTCAACGAGACGCTGGCCAACCGCACGCTACTGGACACGCTGGTGGGGCACAGCCTGGACACCCCGCTGGACATCGACATCGCCGGCGACCCCGAGTACGAGCGCAGCAAGCAGCGGAGCAACATCCTCTTCGGGGTCATCGCCGGCATCGTGGCTGTCACCCTGGTCATCGTGCTGGTGGTCCTGGTGCGCTACTGCCGGCAGCGCGAGGCCAAGAGCGGCTACCAGGCGGGCAAGAAGGAGACCAAGGACCTGTATGCACCCAAGCAGGCCAGCAAGAGCGGGAAGAGCAAGAACAAGGTGAAGAAGAGCAAGTCTCCCAAGCCACCCAAGCCCACGGAGGATGAGGAGGAGACGGGGCTGCAGAAATCGCTCAAGTTCAACCTCATGAACGACTCTGTCAGTGACAGCCCCCGGATCCACCTTCCCCTGAACTACCCTCCGGGCAGCCCGGACCTGGGCCGGCACTACCGCTCCAACTCGCCACTGCCCTCCATCCAGCTGCAGCCTCAGTCACCCTCCGCCTCCAAGAAGCACCAAGTGGTGCAGGACCTGCCGGCCACCAACACCTTTGTTGGCACCGGGGACAACAACTCGACGGGCTCCGAGCAGTACTCGGACTACAGCTACCGCACCAACCCCCAGAAATACACCAACAAGCAGGTAGGAGAGCTCATCCTGAGGCCGGCAGCGGCGCCCCCGCTGCACCGGGGAGCCATCTGGACAGAGGTGTGGGAGTGAGCGTGGACTGGCCCCCAGCCCTGCATGTGTGGCCCAGGGGGCTGGCGTTGGACTACCCCGGAGCCGAGCCACAGAGCCTGGGCGTGGTGTGGGGAGGGGATGGGGATGGTGTGAGGGAGGCTAAAAACTGTCAGAGGCCTTGTCAGAGCGCCCGGGGCTGGGTCCTGGTGGCGCTGCCTGGGTGACGGTGACGCGAAGGGCGCTGCATGCATGTGGCTCTGCATGTGGGGCTCTGGGCAGGGAATGCCACCCACCTGTGTCCCCTTTGGGGACCACTCTAACAGCACCAAGGAGGGCGATGCCCACCCTCCCATCCCTCCCTCTGTTTGGGCTGGCTCATGGGGAGGAGGGACTGGTCCTGATCCTGCCACAGCCGGGTTCCAGCCCTGCCCTGCTCCAGGGAGCAGTTGGGAAGGCTCTGGCCTCACTGTTGCCAGCCTGGCTCCGCTGGTGCGGCTGAGCCTGCCACCATCCCTGCACCAGGGCGCCTCAAAGGGAGCTGCGGCTGCCCAGGCAGGTGGGGCTGGGCGGAGGAGCAAAGCTCTGCCTTTTTCCCAGGCTCAGGCTCCGGCTTCCCCCAGGCTCGGGCCCTCTGCCACAGCCAGCACGGTGAAATCCGCGCTTCCCGTAGCACGAGCACCGGGCCTGGAGCTGTGGCTCTGCAGGAGAGGGTCTGCAGATCCTGGTGGCACAGGAATGTCCCACCCGTGTGGCAGGGCTGGGGCTGTGCTGGGGCCGGGGGAGAGGGGCACTGAGGTCTCTGCTGCGGTCGGGTCACTGCTCTTGGTGTTGCCGGGGGGGTCTCTGCGTGCGGGGCAGGGCGAGGCAGGTCTTGGCTGCTCGCTGGTGTGCACTGGAGCTTGGAGCTGAGCCACGAGGTCGTGGGCTGAGTGTGGAGCTTGCAGGACCCTCTTTCTCGGGCTGTCTGGCCACTTAGGAGCTTGCACCACATTTCTGCTTTGGCACTTCTGTCCTTAACCAGCCAGGGAGGGAGAGGGGGAGTGAGTGCCTGTGGCTTTGTCTTCTTCCTGGGGCCCCACGGGTGAGGACCACCCACTCTCCCCCATGCTGTACCCCCTGTGCCCCATGAGACCCCTGCCCCCCTCTTTGTACCCCAGTGAGTGGCAGGCTGGGCTCCTGCCGTGGGGCTGAGCTCAGCTGCCCTGTTGGATTTGACTTCAATAAAGTTTTCTATTTTTGACCGGTTGTGCCTTATTTTCCCTGCTGCCCCTGAGAAGGCTCTCCCAGCAATTTCCCAGGCATATTTTCCATGTCCTTGGCCATTGGAGCACTCAGGCCCAGTGGAGGCCAGAAGTGATGCTCACGTGAGCCGGCCATCTCCACAAACCCTCCACCACAGCCCAGCGTGGTCAGTCCAGAGGCCTCACGGTGCTGACCCTTCATCCCCAGGTTGACATGTCCCATGTCTAGTCACTACCTGGCCCTCTGAAGATGTCTCTCCAGGACAGGGTTCCCAACACCTGCACACACTCACACACACACACACACACCTGTGTGGATGTGGACGCAGTCCGAGCCACGGCCCAGCCCGCCCAGCTTTCATTTCACTTCACACCAACATCCTCCCTCAAAGCTTCTCCTGGTTGATCCCCACATCCTCTTGAGCCACACCCACGTCCCACAGCCAGAGCGTGGTGGAGCAGATCGCCGTGCCTGGCTAGCCTGACCCAAATCCCTGTGGCGCGGGCTGGCAGCGCCGCTCCCGCGCGCCGCACTGCTGCAATGAGGGCGCGCGCGGTTGCAGATGGAGCCTTGGCGTGTCAGCAGCACCCAGATCCCGCTGCTCCCCCACCCTGGGAGGTGATGGGAAGGAGAGATCCTCTCAGGAAGGCTTGCTGGAGCTGGGTGGGCTCTGCCCTGAATGGGATCTCCTGGCGGGATGGATGGGGGTGATGCCAATGCCATGGGACTCGCTTGGGGTCTTGTCTCCAGCTGTTTGGAGAAAAGATGGACCCTGGTAGGCAGGAACAGTCCAACACCCCTCTCCCACCATCCCACCATTCCATCTCAGGGCCCCCCTCCCTGGCCACCTGTTCCTGTTTCTCCTGGTTTTTCTTCCAGACTGGGGCACCCATCCCTGCTCCTGTCACACCAGTTCACCTCTTCCCCAGGGCCTCCGGTGGCCTCACCAGGCTGCTGGGCCTGAGGAGCTCTGGCGCTGGGAGAGATTAGATCAGCCGGGGAAACCAGTGGTTCTGGCTTCGGTGGTTTGAGCCCTGTGCCAGCCTTGGCTCTCACAGCCTCCTCGTTTGTTTTGCTAACAGCATAAGGTTTTATCTTGAACCATCCAGGAAGTGTCTGGGCCTCCTGGGCAGGCAGGGCTGGGACCCGCAGGGAGATGCGATGGCTGCAGAGGAGGAAAGGAGACACCAGCAACCACCTCAATAACTGCTCCCCGCAGGGCTGGGCCGGGCAGTCTCAGGGCTTGGCTCAGCCCTGCTATCTGCTTCCCTTTGGGAACTTTCTGAGAGAAGTTTCCCTCCCTTCCTCGTCCTCGGCAGCTCTTTGATGAACCTGGGGTGAGAACTCAGGCGCTGGTGTGGGGAGCGGCTCTTTCTTCTGCCTGGCTCCCAGGCTCCATCCCTTTTTTACCGGGAGGGGAAATTGTAGATCCTTTCCCAAGAGCTTCCCCGGGTCCTTGCAGCCCCCCAGCAGCCGGGAAGGCAGCTGGAGTGGTGTGAACTTGAGCGAGCTCAGCAGAGGTTCCTGCACCTGCCCGCGGGCTCGGAGCGGTGCAGCATTAATTACTCTCTGCGGGAGGGGAGGAGAGGAATATTGTAGCTGTAATGGACAGAAATGAAATCGTCTTGTTTGAGAATTTAGCTCAGAGTCTCCATAAATTGCAGGTTTAGGTGCTGGCAGATGTCTGGGAAAGTCTCCCACTGTCCTGGGTCAGTGGGTTTTCTCAAGGTCGTTCACGTGGAATGAGCTGATAAATGGATCCAGCAAGGAGTTGCAGATGGAGCTGAGGGTTCATGGGGGACCTGCCCTGCTTTCCCCCAGTTCCAGAGAGAAGCTGTGCTGGGAGCAGCTCCTCCACACTGTGGATCAGCTCCTGCTGCTGGGATCGACGGGGCTTGGGTCAGATTTGACTCTGCTGGGCTGAGATGGAATGAGGGAAGTGTCCAGGGGCTGCAGCTCCCGGGATCTGCTGGGAAGAGTGGCTGTGTCAAAGCACAGCAGCTTGTGAGCATCACTGGGGTGCCTGGGGGAGCAGGGGGAGCACAGGACAGGGTGGGGAGTGGGCAGTGCACCGTGCTGGAGCCTTGGTGAGGATGCTGAGGGCACCAGGGGCGAGGCAGGAAGGCGTGGTGGCTCCTGGTGCATCTGTGCTGGGGACTTGGGTTGATGAGCGAGAGCACTGTGGGGTATTTGGGACCTCAAAATGAGGAGATTCAGGCATGGGAGAAGAGCAGCCCCTGGTACAGGCTGGATGTGCAGCCAGAGCCAGCGTGGCTGTGTGCAGGCTCTGCTGCAGGGGGAGGTGACAGTGGGGTGTGCCCAGCCCGTGCCCCCACACGTGGGAGGTGACAGGGGGATGCTCAGTGCCAGCACCCTGTGCAGGCGGCACAGAGGGGAGCGTGCTCTCGGTGACAAGGGGGACAGGGACACAGGCACAGGGTGTGTGTCAGGGGCAGGGGATGCAGGGGATGCAGCTGGAGCCTCCCCCAGGGGAAGGTGGCACAGGGCAGGGTACAAGCCCTGTCCCCAAGGAGGTGGCAGTGGGGACTGTGCAGCCTGGGCTGCGGCAGGAGGTGGCACAGGGGGTGCACAGCCCCAGGGAGGTGGCACAGGGCTGTGCACAGCCCCAGGGAGGTGGCACAGGGGGTGCACAGCCCCAGGGAGGGGGGCACAGGGGGTGGGGCTGTGCACAGGCTGTGCTGTGTGGAGGGCGGCAGTGGGGTGGACACAGTGGCAGCAGTGGCAGCAGGGTGGGCAGCCTAGGCCAGGTGACAGCTCTGTCTGCAGGGACACAGTGGCACTTACTGTCCCCAGCACATCAGGGAGGTCACTGGGTCTCTCCTGCCTGGCCGTCCCTGGCCCCACCAGCGCTGGGGACCTCGTCCTTTCTCCCTTGGAGGCTCCCCCAGCCTGTGCTCCTTGCCTGGGGCTCCCCAGGTGCTGCTGGGTGACAGCACTGCCCAGTTCCCCTCTTGCCCTTCCTCCCTGCCCTCCTCTCCCTCTCCCTCCTCGCAGCCTCAGCCTCTCCCCTGCCTGATGCCCTTGGAGCCAGCACTGGCCTTTCCTAGCCTGGACCTGGGCAACTCCTCCTTTTCCCCCCCCAGATCTTCCTGCTTCTTTCACAACCGCGTCTGCTCCTCTCCACCCTCTCTCCTGATCTCTCCCTTCTCCCTGGCTTTCCCCAGTCTCTCCTGACCGTGCTGGCTGCAGTACAGAGGGATGGGAGCCCTCCCAGCGCAGGGCTGAGCCCCTGGCTGGCTCTGCTGTGGCTGCTGGGGGATGAAAGCCCTGGCTGTGTGTGCAGCTGCCTGCTCCAGGCCTCCCTGATTGATATTCCCAGCACTGCTCTGCCCGCTCGGCCGCGCTCAGCTGCAGCGCTGCTCCCTGCAGCGGGGCCCGGCCCTGCAGGCTGCCACACCAGCGCCAAACCCTGGGGCAGGGCCTGCGGCTGGGACAGGGCGTGTCCCCGTGGTCCCTGAGTGTCCCTGTGTGTCCCTGAGTGTCCCCATGGTCCCTGAGTGTCCCTGTGTGTCCCCATGGTCCCTGAGTGTCCCTGTGTGTCCCTGAGTGTCCCTGAGTGTCCCCATGGTCCCCGAGTGTCCCCGTGGTCTCTGTGTGTCCCTGTGTATCCCTGTGTGTCCCCATGGTCCCTATGGTCTCTGTGTGTCCCCATGGTCTCTGTGTGTCCCCATGGTCTCTGCATGTCCCTGTGGTCTCTGTGTGTCCCCATGGTCCCTGTGTCCCCCCCATGGCCCCTGAGTGTCCCCATGGTCCCTATGTGTCCCCATGGTCTCTGCATGTCCCCTTGGTCCCCCATGGTCCCTGTGTCCCCCCCACGGTCCCTGTGTGTCCCCGTGGTCCCTGAGTGTCCCCAGGCACTCGGTGCCCCTCAGCCCACAGAGCACCCAGAGCTGTGCATGGGGTGAGGCGCAGAGGGTGGCTGCAGCTGGAGGGGGTGGAGGGCGGGGTGTTCCCGGGTGAGGACAGAGCTGGGATGTTCTGGGACGTTCTGGGACGTTCTGGGATGGGATGGAAGGAGGCTGCAGTAATGAGAGGGTGCAGGATGTAGGACAGGCCAGGGAGGTTGTTGTGGAGGGAACAAGGGCGAAGGAGTGCCTGGAGCAAAGGGCACAGAGTGGCTGGAATTGTTTCATGGCTGGGGAGGGCAGCCTGGGAGCCCTGGGACAGCAGCAAAGGGGGGGCTGCTGTGCTCTGGGGGCCAGCTGGGACCCCCAGAGTGAACCCCCCCGTGTGGGGCCATGCCAGGGCAGCTCCCAAAGAGCCCCTTCGTGGTTTGTGGGGTGTTGGGCACTCAGCACCCGTGGTGCCCTGGCAAACCTCCCGCTGGTTGGCACATCCTTTGGAATGCTGAGCCCTGTGCCAGGCCCAAACCACCTTCCTGCCCCTCCGCCCTCATCCCCACACGGCCCTGACCTGTGAGAGCACCTGCCAGGAGCCCTGGGCACGGCCCATCCCCAGGGCACAGCTGGGCTGCCATTGCACAACCCAGCTCTGCTCCTGGCAGAAACCAAGATGGGCACTGGTGATTATTCCAAAGGAGGCTCCTCCTGCAGTGCCCTGATCCTTCAGCCCCCCAGAAAGCACAGAGAGCTCAGCTGGGGCACAGGGGGCTTGAACAGGGCTGAGGAGGCCACCCCTGGCACCCTGGTGCCCCTTTTCCTGTCACCTCTGACTGTGGCTGCAGCATCCCCCAGCCCAGCCTGGGTGGAGCTCAGCCTTGGCTTCACCTCTGGAGTCACACCTGCAACTCAGCCTCACTCAGCTTCCCCCCTTCACTGACCTTGTCTTTTGTCCCGACCCTTTCTGTACTTCAGGGAGAGCTACAAAAAAGATGGAGAGAGATTTTACACAGGCAGAGAGTGACAGGACAAGGGGAACTCTTTGAAATGAAAAGAGGAGAGATTTAGATGGGATATTGAGAAGGAATCCCTCCCTGGCAGGGTGGGCAGGCCCTGGCACAGGGTGCCCAGAGCAGCTGGGGCTGCCCCTGGATCCCTGGCAGTGCCCAAGGCCAGGCTGGAGCAGCCTGGGACAGTGGGAAGTGTCCCTGCCATGGCAGGGGGGGCAATGAGATGGGCTTTAAGGTTCCTTCCAACTCAAACCATTCCATGATTCTATTCTTTGACTTTCTGAACTTTTTTGGAGGTCTCTCACCCTTGAGGACCTGGTTTCCACATCCTACCTGTGGTAAAGTCTTCTTTTGTGAGCGTGATTCCCAACCCAACCCTCTGGAGAGGAAGAGGAGGTCAGGCAGAGGACCAGAAAGAAAACAACTCCCCCAGATCCCTTCAGAAACATTCCTGGTTGTTTTGCATCAATGCCTGGTGTGGTGGAAGCTGTTTACTGCCTCAGCCCTTGAGCTGCTGGCAGGGAAGCGTGGGTGGGTTTGTGGTGGGAGCGTGGGCTGTGACCTGCCAGGAGAGCAGCAGAAAGCTCCACCACCTCGTTATTTCCATCCTTGTGGCACTCACAGCCAGCCCTCGTGGGTCCTGCCCAGAGATCCCTGAAGATGCCCCTTTCCTGGGATGTAAACATCCTGCTGAGCTCCTCCTGCCTTGCAAAACACCGCTCTGACCTACCTGCACGTGGCACGGGGATCCTGGCACGCTCCATCAAAGCCGGGAGCCGTCCTTTGGGGAGGGCAGCGATCCCACCTCCCTCCCTGGGAGCTGTCAGAGCAGCCTGCCCTGATTCAGCTCCTCGGAGACATCTTGAAAGGCCCCAGCAACCTGAGAGCCTGCAGCTATTTTGCTCCCACATGGCCTGGTTTTCACATCCTGCCAGCTCCCCCGTGCTCAGCAGCAGCTGCTGGGGGGGCACCTCGTGGCTGGGCTCCGCACTGAGATCCTGCTGGAAGTGTCCTGCTGGAGCCGTGTGTGATGTTCCCCTCGCACTCATCCATTCATCTCCCTGCTTGTTCATCAAAAGCACTTGAGCCCTGTGGAAGGCCAGCTCGTGTTTCAGATGTTTGAAGAGCCCTTGGTTCTCATCCAGGCTGGGCAAGACCTTCTGAGGTGTTGCGATTCCAGGCTCTGCAAGTGCCTGGAGGAGCTTGGGTGGGATTTTTTCCCAAGGATTTCAAGTGGATCACAGTTTATTAGGGACTACTGGGGCATCTCTTGCCCAGAGAGCTCAGAAACCTTTGCTAATGTGCTGGAAATTTGTCTGGAGCCAGGAGCTGGTTTGGCCAAGGATGTGACAGCAATCCTGGGATTTGAGGAGCTCATGCATCCCAGGGGTCCTGTGCCAGTGGGAATGGGAATTGGAGCAGTGCAGGCAAGATAAGTGGCCCTAAGAAGCCTTCCTATGACTTGTCCTACCTGTTTGATGTCTCCTAAGGAAGGTTTGTCTCACCTGGTATCTCCGCTCATCAGGAGGTGCAGACCACTAAAGTGAGGGCTCTGCCCATCTCTGCAGTGTGTGGGTGCCCAGACCTCTGGAACAGGCACAATTCCTTGGGCAGACAGGAAAAGCTGCTGCCCTTTGCCTGTGGAAATAGAGCTGCTTGCAAAACAGGTTTACCCTCAGAGGAAAATTTTCAATTTGAAAGCAAATCAGGAAGAACTGACAGTTTTCCCCCGTTTCCCAGGTCAATCAGAATTTATATTATATATAAATATTTTTTTTTGCTAGTAATGTCTAAAGGCATGATTTTGCCTGACCTTTTTGAGTTGAGCTCCGTAATTAATACTTGGCTGGAGTCCTGAAGTGAAAGGTACCTTTGCAAGAGCATCATTTTTTCATTTTCACGTGTCAGCAAAGATCTCCCCCCACGCCCCAGCCCTGAAACAGGGAGCTCGCTTGAATAATGATCTGATTCCAGCAAATTGACAGGTTTTCTGTGGAAAGGCTTCCATGGAGGCATTCC
>NW_005054532.1:571847-574280 GCF_000277835.1 Geospiza fortis | reverse complement strand
TTGATAGAGTCCTGAGTCTACAGCTTGGGACCCCCTGCTCTCCCCAGAGCCTTCAGTGCTCTCTGTCAGCTCCACTGGGTGCAACTGGGAGCCAGATTAGCTCATTATTTTCCCAGCATCATTTTCCCACTCTGCAGCTGTTGGATTCCTTGAGGGTTTTATTCAAGTGTTGCTCCCAGTCCCGGAAAGCTTTTTCTCCCTGGGATCTTAAGATGGTTTTAACGTGATTATGAGGCCTCCTGCTGCGTCCAGGGCAATTTCCACTCCACACCGACCATCTCCAGAATAGCTCCATTATCAGCTGGATGGTGACAGACATTCCTGGGCAGCACAGCCAGGCCAATTTAGACATCATTCCATAAAGATTATGACCCCTTTCCATTTTATCGTTCGCCCTTCCGATGATTTATTTCCGTGTTTTCCTTGCCCGTCTTCATTTCACCCAAAGAAAAGCCAAATGGCACCTCCTGGATGGGCTCAGAGCTGGGATAGGCTGAGGGTTAGGCAGGCTCTGTCCCCAGGCTGCCTAAATGGGTCTCTAATTGCGTTAGATCTTGCTCTGAGTTAGATAAATTCGATCTGACCAGGCAGGTTGGCACCGGGCTTTGGCGGCTTCTTTGAGCATCATGCAAATTTCAGGAGGCTTCAGGGCACCTATGTGGAGTCAGGCCGCATTTTCCCTGGATTTATTCATTAAATAGTGCCTCGGGAGCTGATGTCCATTTGAGGCTGGCTGCTCTGCTATCATTATTTCGGCAGGACTTGGAGACTGCCTCTGCTGACTGCAAGGTCAGCACTCGCTAATTGTCAGCTGAGCAGCCACTCAGGAGGGGAGCAGGTGCTTTTTGGGATGATACCGGGGTTTGGGAGCTGGGATTCCATGGGTTCCTGTGCTTTTTTCCCTCTGGTTGCGGATTCCTTCTCTGGTTTGTCAGCAGTGGAAGAGCTGAAGGGCTGTTGCGAGCTGGGGATGGACACAGGGGTTTGTGGGCAGACACGGCCACCACATGAGACCCCGTGGGCATCACGGAGCAGAGAGGTCACCCCATGGCTGATGTGCCCTGTGGGACCCCAGTGGCTGTGGTGGAGGTGACCCCAGTAAGGCCAGGCTGGCAGATCACAGATTTGGGCCTCTAACTGTGCTCCAGAATTGTCAGGGTTCTTTGGGAGGGACAAATTCTTGGGAGGGCCTGAAGGAGTGTTTTGAATAAAAGGATGGCTCTCACAGGTGTGAGACCACAGATCTTGGCTTAGAGATGGGTCCATCCATGTCCCTCCCTTGTCCAAAGCAGCCCCTGGGACCTGATCCCAGCCCTTCCCTCAATTCCTTCATGTTGGGCAAACAGGGAGCAATCCTGGGAATGCAGCTGGGTCTGCTCAACCACCTGAACCCCTGGAGATGCTGGGGCACGGCAGGGAGGGGCCCTTGGGGCAGACAGGACCCCCAGGCCACCGAGGGCAGGAGCAGGAGGTGACACCAAGCCAGGACAGTGCTTGCCTTGTCCCTGTCCATTGTCCCTCAGGGTGCTGCTGTGCCAGGAAATGCCCTGAGCTCTTCCCATCACCTGCAGGGTGAGTGCAGAGCAAGCAGGGAGGGCTCTTGGGGGGCTTCTCCTCCACAAAGCAGTGCAGAGGCTGCACAATGTGCTGCTGCAGGGTCATGGAACACGATGGGAAGAGCTGGCTCAGCTCCATTCTCACCCCAGCAGGGCAGCAGAAGCTCTGGTGGCTCAGACGAGCTGTGAAATGGTCGGCTCAGGGACGAGCTGTGTCCTGTTTCCTGGAGCCCGAGCGTTGCCCTGGGTGGTTTTGGCAATTCAGCTCCAGCTTTCCTCGAGGCCTGCCCTGGTTTCCATGGACATAATATTCCCCTCAGCCTGCTGCTCCCAAGGCTGTGCTGCACTGCACTGGAGCCCTGCTCCTCGCCAGGCAAAGCAAACAAGCCCCAAGCCTCCAGCCATGGAAAGCTGGCTCTGGGTCACCCAAAGCACGATCCCTGGGCTTATCCTTCTCTCTTCCCCTCCGTAGCCAGGGATGCTGCGTGGCTCCAGGTTGGTGTGTGAGGGAGAGGGGCTGATGAATCCATGTGAAGTTGGGCAGCTCCAGTGCCACAATGGCTCCCTTGTCGCTCGGTTTGATATTCCGGGCGCTGGCTCTGACATTGCCTTTCACTCCCGGCCCTGTGAGTTGCCGCATTGTGGTGGCTGTAGGGGAAGCAGCTCCCTTGGCAGCTGCCTGAAAGGGGCTTCTGGCATGTGGGGAGGCACAGGAGGCCAGGGGAACGTGGATCCTGCTTTGGGATCAGCAGTGAGCCAGTTAACAGGGGCTGGATTCTCCCCCCTGCGCTCAGGGTGGCTCCTCTCCATCCCTGCCAGCAGGAAAAGGGTGCCCGGGGCGGATTTGGTGGTTTCCTTTGTGAACAATGGAATTCCT
>NW_005054532.1:569744-571773 GCF_000277835.1 Geospiza fortis | reverse complement strand
TCCTGCTGCTCACTCCCTGCCCTCTGCACAGGCAGCGGTGCCAGTGGGTTTGAGGGGACATGGTGACATCCTGAATTCCTGTTGCCTCCTGGCACTGCTGTCACTTGGGCTGAGTTTGTTTTCCCTGGGTTTAGCAGGGAAAATCAGCCTGGTGCAGGTCCTGCTGGGAGCTGGGGATGTTTGAATGAGCGAGCAGAGGGGCTGAGGATGGCGGGGTCCCCTGACCCCGATCCAGCATCCATGAGTGGGAATCCTCACAGAATCATTAAGGCTGGGAGAAAACCCCTCCAAGATCATCAAGATTTGATGTGCCCCAGCCCAGAGCACCCAATGTCACCTGCAGTCATTCCCTGAACACCTGCAGGGATGGTGGTTCCACCGCCCTCCTTCTGATGCCTGACCACCCTTCCCATGAAGAAATATCTCCCAATATAATTTTTCCTAGTGTGCCCTCATGGCAGGAGGAATCAGCACAGTCAGGGATTGGTGTTGGGGGGTTTGGGATGTGCAGCCAGGAGCAGCCAGGTGGGGGACAGCCCACAAAAATTCCACACCAAAACAAAGCTCCAGACGAGCCCCAGAACTGGAGCTGTGGGTTTGGGCTTGGCTTCCCTGTGGCTGGAAAATTGGGGAAGAGCTGGAAGGGGCACAGGGAAGGGCAGCAGGGATGGAAGGGGCACAGGGAAGGGCAGATGACATGGAAGGGGCACAGGGAATAGCAGCAGGGCTGGAAGTGGCACAGGGAAGGGCAGATGGGAGGGAAGGGGCACAGGGAATAGCAGCAGGGCTGGAAGTGGCACAGGGAAGGGCAGATGACATGGAAGGGGCACAGGGAAGGGCAGATGGGAGGGAAGGAGCACAGGGAAGGGCAGATGACTTGGAAGGGGCACAGGGAATGGCAGCAGAGCTGGCCAGAGCTGCCTGGTGTCTGCAGCAGAACCTGGCAGAGCAGGATGCAGCCTGGATTTGTGGAATTGGAAGGGGGCAGAGCGAGGAGTAATTACTGCCGTTCCTCACAACCCTGCAGGTAGGAGAAGTTCAAGGCAAAACGAGCAGGCAGCAGAGGCAGGAGCAAAGGGAAGAGCTTTTCCAGTGAGCACATGGGCTGGCGTTCACTGCTGCCGCAATCTGCGGAGGCCGGAGCAGGCACGGCCTCAAAAAGGCAGGAGAGCACTTCACAGAGGATGGGGGTCAGCAGAGGGAGAGCTGCCAAGGATTCCTCCTCGGGAAAAATCCCTGAGCTGCAGCAGCACGGAACCTGCAGGATTTTCCTGGGCATGAACATCCCCATCAGAGCATCCTTGCGGGAAGAGGGGGACAGGGGCTCAGATATGGTGCTGGCACAGGGTCCCCATCAGGAACATCACAGTGAGCACTGAAAATGCAGTTTTTTTATCCAAAGCCACAATTTCTCAGCTGAGAAAATAGACAGCCCTGCCCCAAATCTCATTCCAGCACAGTGGCAGCAGTTGGAAGTAGGAAACCAATAAATACTGAGGGTAAAAAGGAGGGAGTTACAGCAATTAGGGGAAATGAGTTGTTCTGGAGTGTAGAAAATTAACAAGCAAAGCCAAAGACATTGGGGGAAAATCAATTATTACAAAGTCAACACAATAAGTACTTTAAAAAATGCGCCAGGAAGAGGTGGAATTCAGGAACTGTCAATTCCAAGTGGAGATTGCAAAATTGTTAATTATGGAGAAAAATGCAAAAGTATTGACTAAATAGTTGGAGTAATTTGGGCTGAGACATAACAACGTAGGATGTGGGACGCGCCCATGTGCTGGGAACCAGCAAAGGCATTCGAAATAGAGATATTTGACATAATGGAATGGAATAATTTGTAGCAAAGAGTGGGATCTCTCTGCTCCGGAGGTGTCCATGGAGCTGGGGAGCCTGGGGCGGGCAGGACTGGTAGGGCAGCGATGCCACGAGCAGCTGGAAGAGCTGGCTGGGGCTGTGCAGTGCTCACTGCCCTGGGCAGCCGCAGGGGACAGCTGGATTAATGGCAAAACAAGGAATGGCATGC
>NW_005054532.1:558913-569733 GCF_000277835.1 Geospiza fortis | reverse complement strand
TCAGTCACTGTGGCTGATGGCAGGGGACACTGGGCACTGGCATTACGTGACAGGTCTGGCTTTTAAACCTTTCCTTAGGCATGGCCCTGGCCTCTGTGAGGAACAAGGGCTGCTGCAGGCATTCCCACAGGGCTGGAGAGGCAGAGCTGGTTTGTGTTGGGCACAGAGCAGCTGGAGACTGATGGATGCTCCCAGCTGATAATGGGGATTTTATCACTATCATTATTATTATTTTTATTGTTTTGCATGAACACTGCTCTGAGGTTGGACAGCAGGAATTTCTCCATGGAGAGGGTGGTCAGGCATGGGAGGAGCTGCCCAGGGAGGTTTGGAGTGCTCATCCCTGGAGGTGATCACCTGGATGTGGTGCTCAGTGCTCTGGTCTGGAGATCAGGCACAGCTTGGACTCAGTGACCTTGGAGGGCTTTTCCAACCTGGGATTCTGTGCATTGTGAGGCAGATCTGGTTTATCCAGAGCTTAGGGAAGGGAAGGGAAGCTTGGCTGGGATTCCTCCTGGAGCCAGGTTCTCCTGGAGCCAGGTTCTCCTGGAGCTGCCCCTCGGCAGCGCTGTGCCCGCTGCCATTCACCGCTGCAGTCAATGGTCTGGAAGGAAATCTGAAATCACTGCTGATAAACCCGCACCTGCCACGCAGATTGGTGGAGTGGGAGATGGTGCTGAGGATGGAGCAGCCATGCAGAGCAATCCAGATTGCTCAGTAAACTGGGCCCATTTAAACAAAGTGCATTTTAACATGGCCCAGGAACTGGCTGATATCCTGGGAAGTGCTGGCTTGAAAATGGATTCAAGGGTCACGCTGCATGAGTAGCTCAGGGTTAAGAGGCTGGCACAGACCTCAGGTGGAAAAAGCTGCGAGGTTGGAAGGGCAGGAAGGCGCTGCAGGAAGCCCTAGTGAGATGGCACCTGCAAAGGTCACCTCTGATGAGGAACGGGGAAAAACTGGGGCAAGCAAACATGAGGGCCCCAAAACAGATTTGCTGTTTGCAGGTTATGACTTGGAGCTGCTGTGTTTGACTCCTCAAACAGAAGGCTCTGGTGCACCTGGACTGCACTGCACAGGCAGCTCCTTGTGCAGAGGGCACTGCCTGCTCAAAGGCTCTTTACCCTCCCCAGAAAGGTCACACCAAACCCAATTTCTGCGAGTCAAGGCCAGACAAATCAATTCTGTGCCTTTCCATGATTCCAGAGCCGGGCTGAGGGGGTGGAGAGCTTCCCAGGGACCCGCTGGTGGGGCTGGGCACAGAGGGAGGGGGGCACTGCCCGTGCCAGTGCCACGCTGCCCCGAGGGGCTGCAGGGGACAGGGCTGGGGAGCCCTGCAGTGAGAGGAGCCCTTTCCAGGGCTGCCTGGCAGCAGGTGACCTTTAAAGGAGGTGTTTTTCAGGTAAAAGCGCTGCAGCTGGGATGCAGCCCCGCAGGCTGGGGGGATGGTGGCTGTCACAGGCTGCCTTTGGGATGTTGTTGATTTGTGTTCTCTCAGCACCCCGAGGAGCCTGGCTGGTGCAAGCAGGAGGGAAAGCAGGAGCTTGGGATGGGCCAGGCAAGGCAGGAGATTGGTTTCAGCTGGGTGGGCAGGGTGCAGGGGGAGGGCAGTGCCAGGCTTTACTCGGTCCCTGTGGGCTGGGAGGGGACTCCAGAGTGTCACTGGCACCTGGGCAGCGCTGCCTTGTCCTCAGCTCCTGCAGAGCCCTCCTGTGCCTTAGTGACAGGGCTTGCACCCTCCGCTCCGGCAGCCCCATCCTGTGCCCCCTCCGCTGTGCCCCATCCTGGCAGTGTCCAAGGGGGGCTGGATGAGGCTCGGAGCCACCTGGGCGAGTGGAAGGTGCCTGCCCATGGCAGGAATGGGATGAAATGAGCCTTAAGGCCCTTCCAGCTCAAGCCCTGCCATGATCCTGTGACTACACTTGGCCAAAGCCACCGCTGAGGGGTTTTTGCCGCAGTGATTAACCCGGTGTTCCCACTGCAGGTAGAGGTCACTCCTTCTCATCTGCCAGTGGTCCCAAGCAGAGGCTTTCCCCTTCCAGCCTTTGCCACCCTTAACCTTCTCTTCCCTGAACCAATTTCTCTCTTTTTTTGAAATGTTTTGTCATGGTTTCTAACGACTGCTTGTCTGTTCTTCTCTGCTGAAGTGGGGCACTCTCCTCAAAACCAGTGCCCAGCTCAGCCTCCTGGCACCCGGCAGAGCTGGCACATCCCAGCCCATTCACACGTCCCAATATTGATGCATTTTTGGGTGGGAGGCTGGCAGCAGGGCTGGATCCTCAGCCAGCTGTGACTGCTCCTCACGAGGGTGCAGATGTGACAGACCCATCCCACATCTGGCATGCCAGCAGCTAATGAAAGCACAGCCCAGCCATGGATCCGGGACACAACCCAGAGCTTTAATGTGATCCATGATCCCAGCTGAAAAGGCTGTCTGCAGTAATTCCTTCAGGAATAACACTTTCCAAATGATTTGCACCCAGGCAGGGATGTACCGTGCTGCACCTCTGCTGTTTGCTTGCATTACTTATGAGAAAATCAGCTAAAACAGTGTAAAAAAAAACTTCCTCAAGTCGAGCTAGAGCATTTACTGCTCCTCCTCCCTCCACGAGGCCTGCTGTCGTTTCAAAGGAAGGAGTTCAATGGCTTGACATGTTTGTTTGTGACAAACCTACAGTGGCTGTTACTCATTTCCTTGTTATCTTGTAGGTACTTACAAAGAGTTCTTTTATCTGCTTCAGTATTTTTCCAGGAACTGAAATTAAGCTAACTGTTTTATAATTCTCCAGCTCTTCTTTTTTTCTCATCATTAAAGACAGGCGCTATTTTAGCTCACTTCCAGTCTTCTGGAAGCTCCCTGATTCTCTACAAATTCCTCAGGAAAAAAAAAAAAGTCTTGGGAAAAAAAAAAAACCAGCCCTAACAGCTCTGAAGTTACTTAAATCAGGTCTCTAAGCATCTGTGGTGAATTTAATCAGGTCCAACCAACCTTAAAGCAGCTCATCTAAATGCTCCCTCTGTGTTCCTTCCCTCTGTTTGTCTCAATTCCTTCCCCTTCCTGGCCGGTGCTGGCTGTGTGTGGGACGCCTGATTGCCACTGATTTGTAGGAAAGACACCAGCACAAAAAAAGGTATTCAGCCTAAACAGCGTGTTGGCTCCTCTCTCACCTCATCACCTTCAGATCTCCATCAAATAAATCCTGTCTTGGGCTTTTCCCCACGTTTCTGTGGGGAAACATTGTGGTGGCTTTTTCTTGCTCTCGGTGGTTGTGTTTCATTCCCCTCTCTTGCCCCTTGAACTCTCCACTCCACTCCTCGGTAATCACACCAAAGAAGGATTTGGTGGAAGGATTTGGAGCGGGATAATGATGTGGCTTAATGGCTGCTGGCAGGGAGCTGCTCTGAGAGTGAGGCAGAGCTGGGGAGGGAGAGTGTGAAGTGGGGTCTTGGAAAGGCTTAGCGAGGTGACCCTGGGAGGAGAATCCTGGGGATGGGAGCTGGGGTCAGGCCGGGGGCTGGCAGGGGAGGAAGGATGTGGCTCTGTGCTGGGCAGTGATGCCATCAGAGAGGCTTTGGGGGGGCCTTGGCTATGTGAGGCTCTGAGGTTGCGTTGGGAACCGGCCAAGTGGGGATCTCTGGTCAAGGGTGGGGACAGTGATTCAGGAGGCTGTGCCGATGGGGAGACATTTCCAGAGCTGTCCTGACATGGGAGGGGACATCTGGGTGACAGACGAGGCTGGGACAGAGCCGTGGGGGGAGTGATGGCTTGGGGCAGCACAGGGACCATGCAAAGTGTGCTCCTTACATGTGATGGGGAGCTCTGGGATGGAGCCTGGTGCTGAGTGTGCCAGGATGGCTCTGGGAGCTGAGGATGGGGTCAGGCTGGATGACCCCACCCTTTTTCTTCACCTGTGGGGTGGGTGATGCAACATCTTCTCTCTTGTCTGCAGTTACCTCATCGCCGAGTGACGTTCTCTGCAGCCAGCCAGGCTCAGGACCTGCAGGACCCCTCCCAGCACAGCTACTATGACAGCGGGCTGGAGGAATCTGAGACCCCCAGCAGCAAATCTTCATCAGGGCCCCGCATCGGGCCCCTGGCCCTGCCCGAGGACCACTACGAGCGCACCACGCCCGATGGCAGCATCGGGGAGATGGAGCACCCCGAGAACGGTACGTGCCCGCCCTCGCGCCTGTCCCCTCCCTGGCACCTGTCCCCGAGGCTTCGGGCCCTCCGTGATCCGTGTCCCCGGTGTGGGCGACGTGGGAGCTCGGCTGGGACATGCTCGGCTTGGTGGGGATGGGAGGATGGAGAAGAGGGGAGGCTTGGAGCAAGAGAGCAGCAAGGAGGGGTGGGGAGGGGACAGGTGGGTGAGGGAGCAGAGGTCTGGGGGAGCTGGGGGATGGGAGGAGTCAAGGAGACAGGTGGGTGGGGCAGAGGACAGGGGTGTGGCTGGAGATGGGTGTGGCAGGAAGCAGGTGGGTGTGGCAGGAGATGGGTGTGGCAGGAGATGGATGTGGCAGGAATTGGGTAGGAAGCAGGTGGGAGTGGCAGGGGACAGGTGGATTTGGCCCAACATGGTGATCCGAGATGGCAGCAGAGGGGCTGTATCCCAGCCCATGGGGAGCTCATGTGCTGCACTCAGGGGTCCCATGGTTGCCCATCCCCACCTCAGGGGGATTCGGGTGTGCTGGATCTCCTGTGTGTGTTTGGGGTTGGAGCTATGGGTGTTCCAGGGAGCAGAGCAGGTTTAGGGGCACAGGCTGGGCTCAGGAGATCTGTGGAGCGGAGGCTCATTCAGCATGGTGGTGGCAAACCCCAGAGCGACATGTCCCTTCACCTTGCCCCTCAGGTCACCTCCCTGTGGGGTCCAGCTTTCCCTGAGAAGCCCTGGAGGTGTCTGTGGTGTCACCACCAGAGAGCTGCTTCCCCGCGGTCGCGCTGCTCATGCTGCCCCTGTGCTGCTCCCCTGGCTGCAGCCCACCCCCCCAGCTGTCTTCTTCTTTGGCTCTGGCTGTGCACATAACATCTTCTCTCCTGTACCTGCTGCCTTCTGTGCTCGTGTCCCCAGGGGAGGTGGCTGTGGAGGTGGCAGGGTCAAAGAAACTTCTGGGAGGGAAGAGGAGCAGGTGGCAGAGGATTCTCCTGAAGTCGCCTCCTGTTTCTGGGAGCATCCTTGGCTTTGGGACAGGTGTGTGCGTGGTGGGAAGAGGCTGAGTGTGCGTTCAGGTGGTTTTTAGGGAGCTGCAAAGCTGCTGGGTCTCTCTGTTGTGGAAATGGACAGGTCTCTTCCCAATTCCCAGGTTATTCCTGGAGTAACACTGGAGTTCTCTGTGTTACAACCGTTGGAGTGAGGCATGATGGGGTTCCCAAATCCATCTGTGGCACCCTCCTGTCCACGAGTGTTGTGCAGATGACTTTCTCCCCAAAAGTGCCAGTCAGTCACCTGGGAAGAGCAGTTTGAAACGGTTCCTGGAGCCTTGGCACTCAGTAACATTGCTTGGAAGAGAGGCTGGAAGGGTGGTGAGCAAGGAGCTGCCCCATGGATGAGCTGATGGACACGGCGAGGTAGTGGGGGTGGTGGACCTGGGAGAGGAAAGGTTGAGCCCTGGAATGTGACAGTAAACTCGGGGATGATGAGGGAGGAGCAGGGCTAAAAGTAGAAAGAGGGGGGAGAGAGGAGCACCTGGAAGGTGGAGGGCAGAGAGGGCTGTCTTGGAATATTCCTTGGAATGTTCGTTATGTGCCCGGCTGGATGGGCAGAGCAAAGGAAGGCCAAGGGACACTGCCTGGGATGGCTGCCTGCCCACAGCATCACAAATCTGCCCTACCAACCAGTTCCCTGTCTGGGCACAAGGTGCCCTGTGTGGGCTCACCTCCCAGGAGAGCAGGAATCACCCCACACCCGTCCACCACCAGATCCCTGTGTGGTACAGACCCTGTGGAGGCTCCCAGGAATAACCACAACCCTGCTCCCCTCTCCATCCCCCAGAACGTCCTGCCTTGGCTCCAGCATCTGTCCTGATGTCCTCCAACTTCCAGGTGCTCCTCTGTCCATCTGTCCTGATGCTGGAGGACATCCTGTGTTGGGTGCAGAGGCCGTGGCAGGTCAAGGCTCTTGGAATCCCCCGGCATTATCCCGAGCTGGTCCTGGTGCTCTGCAGATAATCTGGCACGGCAGTTCAGGGGGGTCCTGAGGAGCTGGGCTCAGGGTCATGATCCTCTAAGCGGACTGTGAGGGCATCCTGGCACTGGGACAGGCCATTTGGGGATTAGGAGGCACTGGGGTGTTAGACCAGGTCACCAGAGTTGTGTTTGCTCTGTGCCCTGCCCAGGGTGTGGCACATCCACATCTGTGCTTCCCGTCAGGCCTTGCTAGTCCCGAGAAGGATCGTGACTTGTTTCCTGCAAAGGCTCTCCAGAGATGTGGGACCATCATGACCTTTTGGGGACTGTCCCACCATGTCCTTGCCTTGGCTCCATCAGCAGCCCCAGCCCCTCAGAGAGGTCAGATGTTGGGTTTTTGAGCAGACAAAGCTGTTCCTGACCTTCTGTTAAACCGCGGAGACGCGCTGGATCCCGCACCCCCATCCCACGGCACGAGCGCCAGGCTGACACCACTGTGCATTTTCTCAGCTTTCATCTGGTTATAAATATCCAACATAACAGGGCTTCCATTGCTTTCTCCAGGAGATTATCCCTGCAGCCGAACCAATCTGATAAGCAAGTATGCAAGGCTATTTATAGCGTTTCAACTGGAAGACAGATCCATGCCTTTTCTTTGTAGATGGTTCTTCACTTGATTAACACACATCTCAGTGTCCTCCTTTTTTGGACCCTTTCTGCTGTGCAGACTGCAGTAGAATGCTGTATTGCAGGGGCTGAGCCAGGCCCTTTGCAGGAGGAATTACGCTGGTTCTGGTGAAGACTTCTCCAGGAGCTTGGCACTGACGTGGCAGCTCCTCAGTCATCCCAGGCGTTTGTCATCCCTGCTATTTTCCCTCTCTGCCCACTGTTTCCTCCCCAGCATTTCCCTGCGCTGTTCCCCACCTTGGTGGGGCCTGCTGAGCTGGGAATGAAGCTCAGGCTCCCACTTGGCCACCCGGTGCTTTTCCCAAAGACATCTGTTCCCCCCGGATCCCAGATTTGCTTTGGCTGGAAGGAGCCTGGGAATGCTGGTGCTCCATGGGGGCTCTGCCCTGCCATAATGCACGGAGGGCTTGGATGGGGACAGTGCCAGTCACTCTCCAGCAGCCATCGAGGGAATTTAACAGGATTTCAGGACCAAATATGAGCAATTTAAGAATTGTTACACGGAGCTTGTTTTCCCTCTGTCCCTGTGTGGTGCAAACATATCTGAGATTGTGTTTTATTGGATGAGGCATTTCTGATTCGTGTTTTTCCACTCCCAAAATCTGTTTTATGGCTGTTATTTAAAGTGGGGACCCCATGCCATTTTTAATGCATGCAGTTACAACTGTGCTCCAAGTATGGAATTAACAACCACCTCATGAGCTTTCCCAACACTCTCTGTGCCGTAGGATCTGCACTTCCCAGATGTTCATGAGTTTATCCTCACAGTTCCAGAGAAGAACCTCCGCCATAGGTGGGGAATGAAATAGAAAATTGCAATTTGCATTTTTTGGAGGTGGCTGCTCGCTCTGGGTGACCCTGGATGAGCTGGCAGCTCCTCCCTCTATGTGCTGGGATCCTGGTGTTCCAGAGGCACAAGGCAGGAATCTGGCTGCTCCCAGATGCCAGAGCCCAGGCTGCTGCTGACATCTGAGGAGGGAGCAGAGCTTGGCTTTGGGACTTTGTGGCAGAGCTGGTTTGAAGCTCTCCTGCCTGGTTCAGGCTTTGCTAAGCCCAGCCTTTTCCTGGTGCTGTCTGGGAGTGGATGGATGGAGATTCCACTCCCGGGTTTGGCTGCTGGGCTCAATAAAACCCCCCCCAGTTCGGGTTTTCCTTTGTTTCAGGGAAGATTTAGAGGGATGCTTTGCAAAGGAAGAAGGAGCAGCTTGTCTTACCCATGTGTGGCACAGCCATGAAATCCCAGCCCGTGATTCTGCTGGGAGCATCCCTTTAGGAATTGCCCACTTGGTTAGCACAGCGTGTGAGACCCCAGGTGAGCCCTCCCAGTGGAAGGTCCTCTCTGCCCCCAGTTTCACCAGTCTACACTTAAACTCTGCTTCAGCTCCTCCCATTTCTTCCCACTGAGTCCCACAACACCAGAATTCCCTCTCCTGGTGCGTACTCGGAGATCCCATTCAGGCAACTCAACATTTAAAGATCTCTTTGAAAGAAAACTGAGTCAAGTCCCTCCCTGTGAGCAGAGCCAAGGCAAGGGATTTTGGCAGCTGGGTGTCTCTTCCTTCCTCCCACCCTTCCTCGCGCTCCTCCCAGCCATGGCCATCTGCTCCTGCCACCACCACAGACCTGCAGCCTCATTCCTGGGCAGCAGCAACATCTGGCACATTTTGGATGTGTGTGGTGCTTTTTGGCAACCCTTGCAGAGGCAGCCTGGGGAGAAGTTTCCCTCCTCCTCTTTGCTAATTTCTGATTATAGCTCAAGCCTTCCATTCCTCTGGCTCATTTTCCTCTCTGTGTGGTCTCCAATTTGCCCACAAGCTTTTGGTGGGCTGGATGTGCCCAGGTGATGTCCCACAGCCCCTCAGCAGCACTTGGTGACATCCACAGCAGGTCCAGGTGCAGGGCTGATGTGTCTGGGAGTGTTTGTGTTCACAGTGTGACCATGGCATGGAAACGTGGCTGCACCTGGCTGTGTGTGCACCCTGCAGTGCCAGGGATCAGGGAATGGTTTGGCTTGGAGAGGACCTCAAAGCCCATCCAGTCCCACCCCTTGCCATGGGCAAGGACACCTTTCCCTATCCCAGATTGCTCCAGCCTGGCCTTGGGCACTGCCAGGGATCCAGGGGCAGCCCCAGCTGCTCTGGGCACCCTGTGCCAGGGCCTGCCCACCCTGCCAGGGAACAATTCCCAATTCCCAATATCCCATCCATCCCTGCCCTCTGGCAGTGGGAGCCATTCCCTGTGTCCTGTCCCTCCATCCCTTGTCCCCAGTCCCTCTCCAGCTCTCCTGGAAGGGCTCTGAGCTCTCCCTGGAGTTTTCAATGCTGAGCACCCCCAGCTCTGAGCTCCTTGAGAAGGTGGATGGCTCAGAGCACTCCTGAGCCAACCATCCTCTTCTCCTGCTCACCACAAGGATGGATTTGCAGCCCTGGGCAGTCACTGCCTCCTGCCTCTGCTTTAGTGCCAGTCATGAGCTGCTTTTTAAGGTTCTCACTGCGATTGTTGTTCAGTTCCTCACAGCCAACAGATGGGACAAAAAAATTACATTCTGTCTCCTTCCCTGGCACAGAGACTCCTCTAGATCTTAAAATCTATTCTCTTTTTCCTACATTATCTCTAAATGTCCCTTTTGTCTTGCAGAAAGAGTTCCAGGCACATTTGCAGTCTGTGAAGTTGGGGTTTTTTTCAAATGTACCATGCAGCACTTCTGCTTTGTTGCAGAGGCTGAGGGATGCTTTGGAGTGGGCTATGTCTGGGATGTGGGCTTCCAGCTAGACCTGTGCCATTCCTGGTCTTTGCTGACTGGGATCCAGCAGGTCACACAGCTGGTCTGGGGTCTGGCTGCTGCTTGGGCTCCTCTCTAGCTGAGACATTGTGGGTTTGGGGTTTTTGTAACTGATCTTCAGCCCTTTTTAACACTTCAGGGCTGGGATTCCTTTTGTCCTGACCAGCAGCTCCCACTGCTGCCTGGGTTTAGGGTGTCCACATTCTATGTGACCATGTTCTGCTCATCATCTGCCTCTGAAAATTCTTTCTGTGTCCCTCAGTGATCCTCAGCACCTGCATTTCTGCATTTCTGCATAAGAAAACGGGAGCTTCTCTCCTTTCCACACTTAATGTTGGTTCATCCCCAAAACCGGCTCCTGGTTTGCTTAATCGCTGCTGGGAAAAGATTTTTATCAGGACAGACAACATCCAGCAGATTGCAGATGGCCCTGGATTACCCCATCCCAGTTTCAACATTTCTGCCTGAGCTGTAATTCCAGCCCTATTTCCTTATTTTCCATGTTTTCCAGTGGCTGTGTCTGGGCAGACTCTGACGCCAGAGCTGCTCAGGGCAGGGCACTTGTCCTGCCAGCCAGCCAGGTGACCTTCCTCAATTGTCCCCAGAGCCCGGGGTAAACAGGGGACGCTGTTCCCCTGCCCCAGGAGCAAGCACATTGCTCCCAGCTCCAGACACCGCCTTTAATCCTCTCAAGACCTTCTAAGAAGGCTGCTCCTCGCTTCAGACGTTGTCCAAAATAGCTGCAATAATTTATCTGCCTCTCCTGCCTCACAGGATTATGTGGTAGCACACACACAAGGCTGTCCTCGAGTTCTCCAAAGATCCTTGGCGGATCCTGGAGGTCTTTAGAGGAGTTATTTGTAGAACCCAAATTTCCCTGTTGGATTCTGGTTGCTTTTTTCCCCCTTTTCTGTCCCTGAGCCCACGTGGTGTGATTGTGAAAGGTCCAGGCACTGCAGTCACTCAGAGTCAACGCCCCAGAGACAAATTTCAGTGGGAAGGTGCCTTCTCTTGGAGCATACCCAGGTCCCCATGGTTCTGTGTGTGCCTCCTGCATTCAGGGTTGGACTTTGGGACTTTCTTGCTGGTCCTTCCCATCCTGGGCTGGGTTGGGATCTCTTCTATTCCCCCTTGCTGTCTGTGGCAAACCGGTGGAAATCCACGAATGCCCTCTCGCTTGTGTTGTGTCCATCACATTCCTCCTGCTCTGAATTTACTGGGGGGAGA